>NC_060268.1:181324879-181332379 GCF_021613505.1 Equus quagga | reverse complement strand
ATGCTTGAAAAGGCAGTGCGTGGTTGCTTGTAATACGGGCTTGTGGAGTGTTTCATCTTTTGAGTTGTCTTCAATTTGTGATATTTATAAATTTTAAAGGATGACTTGTTTTTAAATTGTGAGGTTTTCGACATGGCACAGTAATGAAGTAGCCGTGTTGATTCAACTAATTTTGGGTGCTGCGTTTTCCCTTCAGCATCACTTCGAGTTTGTGTAACATTCGATCATTTTTTGACTATTGATACTGAATAACTTTTAGTACTCAGTTTTTATCATACAGTGGGAGATATCTTTCCTAAGTGTGCAGAATGTATTCTTTAATTCTTGTCTGAGTGCTTGCTGTCTTATATTTGGTTAATTAAAATATGTGCTAAGATTACTGATACCCCCCTAACCTAAGAGAAGTGTGTGATTATTTGATATTCTAGAAGCATGAGAGGAGGGGAAAAAATGTAAAAACATTTGGTTAATGGGTTTACCAAGTTTATTTGAATAAGGAGGATTGCAGCTCCATTTACGCCTGGCATAAATGCTTTGGAGGTCTTAATTATTGATGAAAAATCTGCTCTGCTTCTAAATTCAAAGATATGACAATTTTATAGGAATTTTAATCACCTTCCATGTTAGGGATTTTAAGGTAAGGATAATTTTATGTAACGACAAATAGAATGTACATTTTTAGCATTCTTAAGAGAGCTGTCACTTACAATGACAAAATACTATCCACATTGTGCTGCTTGATGTAAATCCTTGTGAGATGATTACAGTATTGGCACAATCTCCAGTTCAAGGCATATTTCTAGGGGAAAAAAATGAAGAATTGAGTGTTCACGAGGGCAAGTTGTGTTAATCAGAGAGAGAAAAATACCTGTAGGAGGGGAACATCTTTAGAGTGATGTGGTCTTTCGCAACTGGCATGTGCTTCAGTTTCATAATGATAGTCCTTTCTGTGGGGTGTGTGTGCGTTGCCTCCTAAAATTAGTTGCTTATGTTGAGCTTCTAGCCCTTGTTTCCTCTTGAGTATTGCAGAATAAAATATCCCATCACATTGGTGAGTCAGTCTACAGGTCCCCATCAGCAATGTCATCACTTGGTTAGTTGGCTTAAAAAAGAATTATATACAATGTGCTTTCCCGGCTCCTTGTGGCCTTTGGATACATTTAGCAGGTTCTGACCAGATAAGGCATATTTGTCCTGAGGATATAAACCAATAATTCCAACCTGAATTGAGATCAATGGGCCCACATTTGTTCTAACCCACACCGAGCCTCTTCCGGCACGCTGAGACTGCTTTTCTGTGTTATGAGAACAGAGAAGGAGGCTCTCAGCTCTGGCAGGGAAATCGCATTCTATAGACTCTGACGCCTTCAATCAATTAATTACACAATTTAGTTTAGTTATCTTTCAGAAGCATTAACATGAACAGCGTGGAAGACCCTTCAGAGTAAAAAAGAGGGGAAAAGTGAGGATGTTTCGCATTACGGAACCCTTTTAATTTATTGTGAAGGTTTCACTTGTGTTAACTGTTTTCTTCCTCATAAAATAATGCTAGAGAAACCATTTTTTTATAGCTCCACAAATATAATTATACTGCAGTATATTTGAAATAATATAACAACTTATGGGGTAAAGGAGAAACATAACATTGTGAAGTAAAAAGCATGGTCAATAAAGAGATGCTATAGGAGGAAGCATCTATGGCAGATTGTAGTGACCTGCAGCGAGCCACATGCAAGGAGGAAAAAGGCACGTGTGTGTGTGTGTCCATGGCTATTTATACACACTTACATATATGTGTAAACGTGTGTATGTATGTGTGTGTGTGTATACACATGCTTATGTATACACAGTTTTTTATGGTATTGCTGAAAAGGATGGGAGGATCATTTTCCTCGTGGAATAATGTTTTCTGGGAAAACACAAAAGCAGATGGTCTTCATTAGGAACACCCATTGTCCACATATCCCAACTATGAACAGATAAATCCCTCCTCTTTCACCCGTACATTCCAAAGGCTGTAAATGATTACAGGATGTCGGTGGAGCTGCTAAACCAAAACCACACTTTGGCTCTCGTCCTCCTCCCGTGCCATCCCGGCGTGTTTCCTCAGCCCCTCTGGAAGTGCCCGGCACAGGACATGCTCCTACCGCCCCTTCCTCGTTCGGCCTGAGTGGACCAGAGGTGCCGGGTCCAACTGTTGCAGACTGGGAAGGCGCGGGAGCTGGTGCTGTGGCCGTCCAAATGGGCTGGGTCACACACTGCGTGCCCCGCGCAGCACCGGAGCGAGCTCCGCGGGGCGGTTCCAGATGGCACGGTCTCAGCCGTCCCGCTCCCTGGCATCTCGGCGGCAGGCAGTGCCCCCTCCTCAATAAATCTGGCATTGGTCTATAGAGTTAGGGAGACTTATCATTCCAAGTCTGTCCTACTTTCCTGTCTGGAAGCCAGACATCTGTTTATCCCATTTTCTTTCATACAGAGTTTGGAATAGCTTTAGTTTGGGGGGGGGGGGTAGGGAGAGTTTTGTCATATTTAACAGCTGTTACAAAATTTCAACCCTGTGGGCTCTGAAAATACTTTTCAGCTGACCTCAGATTTTTATACATAATTGACGTTGGGTTGTAGAAAAATATTATTTACTTAACCTTTCATTGTCTGTGCTTTCACATTGTCCTTGCTCAGATGCGCTAAGTACCAACCATTTTAACTCCCCGCTCCCCCCGCCGGTCCCCCCACCGGTCCCCCCACAGCCTCACTTTGATTCATTTACGCATTTTAAGTTTACACCTTTAAAGTGATTGCAGAACGGTAGCCGAAGACCGATTGGAGATTTTCTTTCTTTCTTTCTTTCTTTTTTTTTTTTTTTAGTCAACAGTGTTTCCTTTCACTTCCTGTCACAAAGGTCAAAGAGAGCCGACCTTTGCTGGCAGTCCTCCTCACTGAATTATTCATGGCATTGACTTTTTGTCAGCACACACAGTTGTGCTCTGGGACATTTTATTCATTTACCTCATTTAAAGCGCCTTTCTGCACCTGTTCAAGTATTAATATCATGTAATTTGGGCCTAATGCCGATTTTGCTGAACACTCATTATATTTTTTATTAGCTATATTTCCAAACGATTATGTATGATTATTACCAAGCCTTACAAACAGCACCGGGTTATTCCCTAGCCCCTTACATCTTCTTGTCAGGTTGTTTTCAGAAGCAGGGAGGATAAACATTTGACCAGTCCCAATGTTTTTATTCCTGCTCCATCTCCAAGCAGAGAACTTAAAGCTTCCTCCCTCATGGCTTTGCACGCGTGTGATTAAATCCGCGTCGGAGGGAGCTGTACAAATGCCAGCGTTTATAAGGTCAGCGCTTTTGTTAAAAATGCTATGTAAATGAGGATCTGCAAAAAGGGACATTAAATAAAATTAAATTCATTGTCTTCTTTAATGTCATTTACATTTTGGCTAAGCCCCGGCCTGTCAAGGAGGATTTTAAAAATAATTTTAATTACACATCATTTAGGGATCCAGGGTTTTCTATGCAGTCGCATTTGGATAACCTGCAGAATGGAGAGTGTTTATTAACTTCTTAAACGACAACTTGTCATTTCATCTGCATCGCGCAATGAAAACAGTATAGTTTGGTGTTAATTTTTCCTTCTCAGTTTTCTTAAAGATGTGAATATAATTATCCGCGAATAGGCCTCGGGATGCTGGAGTCCCTCTCTTGGTGTTGGCTGTGTGTTTGAGGTGCTCTTTGGTTCAGGGTCTGTTTTAATACATTAGGACTTCAGTGAAGAGAAAATATTGGCTAGAAATTTGGCAATAGGAAAGCACACTCTGGATGAATGGACGTGGCTACAAAGAATCTGATTTTGCCTGGCACCAGCCCCACTTGGCCTCGCTGCATTCAGGTGTGAATGGCTGTTTTATTCCCTGGCACGCCAGTGGAGAGAGGCAAAAAGTTCACCGTGCTCATTCATCCTTTAAAAATTTTTTTTCATAAACTTCTGAAAATAAACAGAAAAGGAAGAGCTACATTATTGAGTCACAATGACATGCTTTCATTTAAATAGGGAGACACCAGAAACAGTTCCCATTTTGTCTGTTCTCTTCTCCCTGGAAGCCCTGGGATCAGAGAGTCTACATGGCACATGCTGAGTCTCTGTGCTAGCCACCACTGTATGCCACAGTGCGTGCAGTCACCTGCCACTGTGGCTCAGGGCCGGGGTGGGGGAGGGGAGACGACATGGCCACCACCAGGCCCAGCGCCTGCATCTCTGGTCCAGGCCGAGGAGGCCTGCAGACATTTATGGCTGCCTGGCTGGGGTAAGGACTCCACAGCCAGGCCAGTCGAAGGCCAGGTTTTAAAACAAGCCACACACCCGTAATGACTTCCGCAACACTCTGAAACAACTCTGATTCTCGTCCGCTTGTGCAAGGCAGAAGCGTCTTCGGTGCTGCTGTGCACAGGAGCCCGGAGCAGCACGCTGCGGGGATGAAAATGCAGGGGGGCCGAGGGGAGGGCTGAAAGCAGGGCTGTCAGAAGCTATACTCCTGGAGGTCTGTTGACGCAAGCCATCCCGCGCCTCTGCGGCAGCCTTATCAGGTGAAAAGCAAAGATATTGCCAGTGCCTGTAATTGTGTTAGGATGGCTTGGATGAATTGGATTACCTTATGGAAAGCCGTCCAAACTCGGGGTTCTGTTACGCATGCTTACAGGAAGCAAATAATTACTCTCTGTGCACCAGAAGATAATTGGGGCTGGCCAGAGGCCTCCTCGTGCTGCCGAAGAAAGTGGGAGAAGCTGGCCTCGTCAAAGCGTGCAGGAGACAAACCAGGAGGATAGCCATCCTCGCTGCATATAGGTGGTTCACGGGGATGCTGTAAATTTTGGTTACTTTTCAAAGATGGTGAATAATTTATCAGAATTCAAACTAACAGCGGCAACGGGTGGCACGTTGGAGGAGATAAAAATTCCAAGCTCTAATGATGGAAATTGTCGTTGCAGACAGGAAGTGATTGACAAGTAGGGGTACAGGAAGTGAAAACTCAAGGAGCTTAACCTGTACTTGGCAAAGCTTCTGGAGCTTACACTCGGAGAAAATGAAAACCATTCACTCCGTCAGCTCGCCAGAACACAAGCCCCTCTTGTTTGTTTATCTTCGGAGCAAATCTCCCAAAAATGTTTGTGGTCAAAACTCTATATAATGAGACATTATGCTGATATTATTAATGCTTTAAAATAAAAATATGGCTGTAATTTAGAAAAATAAGCGGAGGAATTTTATATGTTCAGGGTTTTTTGGGTTGTATTTTATAAGCTGCTTAGACTGTGGGGTAACTTGTGTTCATTAAATTGTAGGAGCTGGAGAAAACTGCTTTCAAAACGATTCAGAAAAGTCATATCTGTCAACCTAATAAATGCTATAAATTTGTAAACAATTTGATGAAGGGGGGGAGCATAGGGAAACTCTTATTTTGGTTGTTTTTGAATCACTCATTTCCCCTTCCCTTTAAAAACAAAACAAATGAAAAATATCCCTCTAATTCCTTTGCTGGAAGTTGCTCAGCTAGAAAATACTCAAAATGCATGCAGGGCCGTGGTGCCAGAAGTGGATGGAGTGCATCATCGGAGAACAGCAGAGGGGGTAGCGTCTTGCTTTCCCAATAATTCACTAGGAAATGAGTTTAACATGTGCGGAAAGGAAGGGGCTCAAGTTTGTGTTGTTGTAGGACGCAGAGCTCAGGCCCCGCGAACGAACGGAAGGAGTCGGCTCCAGCGTGTCTCTGCTGGATGTGGAGCGAGCTGCTCCACATCTGGGGAGGAGGCCATGCGTTCGCCCAGACAGGCAGCTCCAGCCGCCGCCCCTGCCTCCGCCTCCCCGCGCTCCCCCTCCTCCCTCCCTCCACTCCTCCTCCCTCCTCCCTCATTGCCTATATTTTCCCCTTTCCCTCTCTCTCAGCAGAAAGCAGTGGGGGGCAGGGTGCCATGTTAAAACAACAAGACAAAACTTGGGCAGTGTTTAAGGCCTTAAGAACATTTGCCCTGGTGATGACGAATTTCCAAAGGGGGAAAGACCAGCCTTGACCATTGAGGCCTGCCATCCGAGTGAAGGTTTCAACAATGGTTTCATACAAAACTGCACAGCCTCGCCCTTGCTGTAAGTTTTCATTGAAATGGAAAGCTTTCGCAGAAATGGCCAATCTGGATGTTACGGAGTCGCTGAAAACAGGTCTGGAGGCTGCGCCTGGTCTGGGGCCATCTGAGGGTGACATCTGTGCAGCACAAGCATGGGATTCGATTATGGGCACGGGCGGGCAGCGCGCCTTCCTGGGGCGTGCTTGTGGGGGCGGGGCAGCTGGGTCACCCCAACTGGGGGGGCGTGGGGGCATGCGCAGAAGGGGCAGCGCGGGAGGGCGCCCCTTTTATTTTAAATCACACCCAGCGGAGCCACCTTGGCCTTGGGAAGGAGTCAGGGATGCTCTCCTCCTGCCCTTTGAGGAGAGGTTCCTCCCTGAGGGTCCCCTGAGTTTTCTAAGACCTCCAGCGTCGGGGGATGTGGTCGGCAAGCACCTAAATGCTGTTCTGACTGGTTCATGCAGAGGCCTTTCCAAGTTGTCCTGGCTCAGAACCTTATGTCCATAGAATGACATTCCACAGCTGGGAGGAAAGACTGGGAGATGCAAATGGGTGCTGGGGCACTGGTGGCCGCAGAGCAGGGACCCTGAAGCCGCACCCACACCAGAGATAAACCACCCCAACTTGGCATTTTCTCCCTCTGTGTTTGACGTAGATTCCAAGGTGTTCTGATAACGCTTTTTAGGAAAATTAAAAGACTATTTTTAGAGCAATTTTAGGTTTATAGAAAGATGAGCAGAAAGTACAGTCCCCATATTACTGCCCCCTCCCCCAGCCCCTAATTTCCCTCTTAGTAACATCCTGCCTTAGTGAGGTACATTGTTACAGTGGCTGAACCAGCACTGATACATCGTGATGAACTAAAGTCCGTAGATGACATTAGGGTTCACTCTGGGTGTTGCACATCCTATGAGTTCTGACAAATGTGTGATGACATGGATCCACCATTATAGTATCACACAGAGTAATTTCACTGCCCTAAACATCCTCTGGGCTCCGCCTGTTCATCTCCCCTCCCCTCCCCCCTGGCAAACACTGATCTTTTTACTGTCTCCATGGTCTTGCCTTTTCCAGAATGTCATATAGTTGGAATCATACAATGTGGAGCCTTTTCAGATTGGCTTCTTTCACTTCATAATGTAAACTTAGGGTTCTTCCGTGTGTTTTTGTGGCTTTATAGCCACTGACAATGCTTTTTGAGTTTCCAATTTTTTTTTCTTCTTAAGGTTTCTGGGCAGTACGTTTCCTTTCTTTTAATGTCTTGGTGTTTTTGTAAGAAACTCCTTTATTCCTTAGTTTATTGCCGCACATTGTGTTTTGATGTTTGGATGTCGTCTGAGGGTTTCTCGTGGCTTTTGGAAGTTTAC
>NC_060268.1:181282379-181319879 GCF_021613505.1 Equus quagga | reverse complement strand
CATATAAAGTAGAGGAAGATGGGCATGAATGTTAGCTCAGGGCCAGTCTTCCTCAGTGAAAAGAGGAGGATTAGCAGCAGTTAGCTCACGGCTAATCTTCCTCGGAAAAAAAATAAAGTCAATTGTAAATATTTAAAACAATTTTCCATCAATTTTGCTGAAAAGTAAGATCTTACCAATGATATATGGAAACGCAGTCACCACATTTGCAAACAGACAAATAAGTGTTAGCTCACGTGCTGTTAAAAATCGGAGACCCTGTCTCTGGAATGACCCCATGTGGATGAGGCCGACCCCCATTTCCCCACATCCCCCTGAATTATCTGCTTTGCAGGTCGGTTTGACCTGGTGATTGCAGAGCTCCTGGGTGCCCTGTCGCTGCCCTGTGGCGAGTGGGACGTCCTTCCAGGCACACGCTGCTGGGAGCTCTGGAAACTCGGACACAGGAACAACGTAGGTGTGTTTTGTTGCGTTTGCAATCTACCTAATGAACAGCCGTTTCCCCTGGCGTCGGTGTTAAATGCCTTTTCCGTTTTTGTGATTTGGGGGAGTTATTTGTATGTCGCTGTCCTGGGATGGAGCTCCATGGGACTAGAGAGCAGTCCTGGACCACCGCAGCCGGTGTTCTCCCTGTCGGGAATGCTCCAGAATCACCCAACGTGGCAAAGACGCTTGTCCACCAGATGCAGCCACATTCTTATCTTGTTAAAGTTGGGGTAAATGCGGTCAGTGCGAAGGGACCTGTCGTTATTGGTCGGAGGCCAGGGGTGGCCCACGTGCCTTGAGTCGGGGCCAGGCTCCCCTGACGACAGGAGGCCTCTCTCTCGTGGTTGGAGGGATGTGAGGGCTGGGAGCTGGGACCTTCTGTGCCCCCTGCATCTGGATTGGGCCCGCCCTGCACCTGGCTGTGGATGACCCAGTCAGGGTCTGTGCTCTGCCCATGGGAGTTTTGACTTCTGCAGAGCCCCCAGTTCGTGTTTCCACCCAGGTCCCGTCCCCTCCCAGGAGTCCTTCCAAAGGGCAGCCTGACCCTGTCACCCCTGGGGTCAGACTCCTCTGAGGATTGCTGTGTCCGCTTTGCCCTCCTCCAGCGTCCCTCCAGGGCAGAGCGGTGCTGTCTCTCTCCCCTTCGCTCGCTCCTCCTCCACCTGCCTGCCCAGCCACCACTGTTGGTCTTGCCCAACCCTTCGGGCATGGAAGGCCCTGCCTAGTCTCACTTTGTGAAACCCTGTCTGTCCCAAGGGCCACTTCAAACTCTGCATCCTGTGGGCCCCGTGCTGTGGCCCGGAGCCACCTCTCCTGCAACTCTGTCACCCCGGTGCCTCGCCTCTGTGCCCACGTCTTGGTGCCCTTCCTGGGTGATGGGCTTCCTGGGAGCAGGGGCCCAGCTGCGGCCCCCACAGGCCTCTGGAGGTGCAGCTGGGCTCCTCGGGGCATTCAGGACGCGGCAGCCCTCGGGTAACGACTGAGGTGGAACGGAAGTGTGCCTTGTCCCGCCCACACGTTTGTAGGCTTTGATGCCGCCTGCTTCTGAGCGAGAGCCGGAGCCTCAACCTGGCCTGTCTGACATCTCTGCCGCCCTGTAAGCTGATAGCCCTGCTAAGTCTCGCTAAGCCGGCGCAGGGCCCTTTCATCCCTCCAGCTTGAGGCCTGCCAGCAGGCCAAGCCCAGGGGTTACTGATCGCTTCCCGACCTACCTATAGAGGTGGGATGGTTTACTTTCCTAATTTAAAATACATACGGGTTTCCATGCTTTGTTGCCTAGTTTCCAAGAGAGATTCCAGGGAGCAGGCAGCTCTTTCCCTGCCGTGTGGACGGGACCTGCTCCTCAGTCGGGCAGCCCTAGACCAAGGCCCACTTGGTGATGCCACTCAGGCCGGCCTGCTGTGTCCTGTCGCCAGGCCACTCCCAGCGGGGAGGAACGAGCATTGGGTGTCAAAGGCAGCCCTGGCCATGGGTCTCTGGGGTGGGCATGCCCTGTCCATCCTCAGGCCCAGACACCCCATGACTCCTTGGCCACCCCTGCTTGGCGACAAGGCTCAAGACCTTCCAGGGTGCCAGCAGGAGGGGGCGAGGCCATCTCTCCACTCCCCCACCAGCCCCACAGCTTCTCAGCGGGTGCGAGGAGGTATGGGGCAGCAGCTAACTGTCAGCAGCCCCTTTGTGACGAATCACGACACCCACAACTACATAATAGCAGCTCACATTTACTAAGTGATGGGCTCTTCACAGATGTGCCTCCAACAGCCCCAGCCTATTATAATACCGTAATTTCTCAAATTTGGGGACATCAGGAAGCTTGTCTGAGGTCACTCCGCTGGGGAGGGGTGCAGCAGGGATTTGAAGCCAGGCTGTTGGGGCCCCTTCACCCATTTCCCACTCTGTGCCGGGACTCTGATGGGCGCTGAGGACGCAGCCCTGCACAGCCGCAGGAGGGCCTTGGAGCTCATGTTCCAGCCCCTGGGGGGGGACTCTTGAGTTTGAGCTTCTGGTGTGATCCTGGTGAGCCCCTTCTCTCTTGGCCTCTTAGAAAGGTAATGGGTTTTGTGGTGATATCTCATAGGGTGGGGTCTGCGAGAGGCGAGGTGGGGGTAAGGGCTGCGTGTGACCTGCAGCTGCAGGGGTGCACACATGTGCACAGAACGATCCCCTGCATGGCGGGGAGAGTAGCCTGCGAATGGTCTGTGTGCATAAAGCCACGGGTATGCACACGTGTGTTGATTTGGATCTCATGAGCGCACGCGCTGAGCATTTGTGCTCCTGTTACGTGTTGCAGCAGCGGGCGTTCAGAGCTCTGCGCTCGGAAATGAGACTGATTGAGAACATCCCTGTGGAAGGGAGGGCCGTCAGGAATGGTACTCTCTAGAGGGGGATGTGGGCCAGAGGGACACGGAGGACCCTCTAATCTAGGACCAGAGGCGCCCACAGGGCATGTGCGATTGCTCGTAAGTTATCAGAATGCTGTATTTAGAAATACTACTTATAAGTGCAATTAGAGAGTTGGTACCATTTTCTCAGCCTATAAAAAATTCAGACAGAGTCTAGTAACAGCTTGTGTGTGACGGAAGTTTGCCATTGACACTGTAGGATTTCTAGTTCCATGTGGGAATTCTAATTCCATTTATCAATGAGAAGTGCTGAAGGGTTTCAATCTGATTAAGCTCTATGACGGGAGAAATCCAGAGGTGCAAAATGATAACACCATGGATGTCTTTAGTAGAAAATGCAAATATTGCTACAGAGTTGGCTGGCTCTGGTCTGGGTTTCCCTCGAACCATTTCCTCATCAAGTTTGGCAAAACAAATGAAAACAAAACAACAACAACAAGCATGTCTGTAAACGAATTTGCACACTAAGAACCTGAAGGCATAGGAAGGTTCATGCATGTTGCCCAATGGCGATGGTGAAAATGTTTAATGTCATCATTGGTTTCTCCTGTTTTTGATGAAGTCTAGAGTTGTTTTTTTAGATTTAAATCGTAATACTGTTTTCAGATTTTAACCAGTCCTCATGTTGTTAGTCACTTGTGAAGTGAGAGGAAGGTCACCGACCTGGGGGCGGGGAGAGTGGCGGGCAGGGACAGTGGTGAAGAACAACGTGGGCTGCCAATCAGATACCGTCGTCTTTACCCGAGAAATCGGCTTTAACACAGCTGTTTCTTCTCCCCTGCTCTTGCAAAGAACAGCAAGTCTTAGAAAGCTGTCTGTGCCGTTACCCTCAATAGGTACCGCCTTCTGGTTGGGTGAGATTATCTGTTTCAGAAATGTAGTGCATTTGACGTTCCAAAGTTATTTTGTGCAGTGGAATGGCTTTGGCAGTCCATGTGAAGAAGAGAGGCACAAAGAGGCCTTGTTTGTTTGGGACAGGTCAGAGGTTCAAGGAGGCTTTGAAAGGATGGAGTTGGGATAATTGAGTTATCAGATGCCAACTGGTCTCTTCCGTGAGCCCACATCTTCATCGTCTGTCAGTCTGATGGGATCCAGAAGGCAGGCTAGTGGGTTCGTCCTGGTTCCGCCCCCAAAGTTCTCCTCCCTCCTTACGTTGTTCGTTTTACAAGCCACGAAGCCCCTAGATAGCATCTTGCCTTCTTCTCCTGACTCAGTGGTCCTTAAGTGCCGAAGCACAGGCCAGACCCCAGGATGTGAGGGAGCGCCCTGGCCTCCAGCTGCAGCTGATCCTTCCTCTCTGGCGACAGCTGGTGGAGAGAGCCACTTGCCAAACACATGCTGTTTATGGAGGGTTCACCGGGAAAGCCTCATGTGGAATATCAGGGTGTCCTCTCGAGGCCGCCTGGAACAGAAAACTCACCAGAGGATAGAAGAAAGGCTCTTGCTGGGTTTTCTCCACCTTTTGGAGGAATAAAGTGTTAAAAGATGCTGGAATGAAGTGCTTCCCTTGGGAAGTCCTCAGGAACTGTCATGTATGGCATGGACTGGTGAACGTTGGGCCTGGGTAGGGATGCTGGACTTCCTCAGAGCAGCTCCTGTCGGCTGTGGTGTGACAGCCCCAGACAGCAGGCTTGGAGGTGGGCAGTGGTGGGGAGGGAGAGAGTCTCTGCCAGAACCCAGCTGTGACCCAGACCCTGCGCAGGCACAGACACAGCCCAGGGCCACCGAGTAGGTGAGGGCTGGGTGGTCTTTCTCCTCCTGAGGACCCCCAATTGTGGTGCTGTACCAGGCACATGGAGAGCCTCTCTGGTCCATGTGTAACTTTGTGAGTAAGTGAGTGTGGACGGACAGACCCTCCAGACCTCCAGTGGGTGGCAGAGGGATGGGCTTGCAACATGGCTGCTGTGTCATGAGAGCTGGGAAGTGGGACAAAAGTCTTCTGGTTTTTCTTACCATCACCCTCCGGCCTTTTCTGCTGTGGGCACCCTGGGGCCACTCTGTTCTAAGGGACCCCCTTCTCAGAGTCTCTCGAGACCTGTTGGGACCTTTGGATGCCCAGCCCTCCATCCTTCAGCTGGATGCTGCCATGGAAACCATCCCACCCTTCTGCTCAAACTGAGGGCCTCCCTGCAGCCTTGGGACCTGGGGCCCATCCTGTGTCTCTGCCCTGTGAATTTGAGGGCTTGCTGCCTCTTCCCAGGGGGCCATTTCCAGTTTCCAGGCATTCTGTCAGCTCCCTCTCACAGTCTGCTGGCCCTCGTGTCTCCCTCCGGAGTGCTCTCATGGGTCCAGTTCTCAATCGTGTCATGGGGATGGTGTGTTTCTGGAGGACTGGGTGTGATTTAGAGGTATTTTTGTTTGTTTGTTGGTTGTTGAGGAAGATTAGCCCTGAGCCAACATCTGTTGCCAAACCTCCCCTTTTTGCTGAGGAAGACTGGCCCTGAGCTAACATCTATACCCATCTTCCTCTATTTTATATGTGGGATGCCTGCCACAGCGTGGCTTGATGGGCGAAGTGTATGTCCATGCCTGGGATCCAAACTGGTGAACCCTGGGGTGCCAAAGCAGAGTGCACGAGTTTAACTGCTCTGCCGTCAGACTGGCCCCTGATTTAGAGTTATTTTTATAAATCAAACCATATGAGATACAGTACTTAAAGGAAACTGAGGGTGAAGGCTTCTATGGAATTAGGAATTCTCTTGGTGAAGTCCTCCTGTCCTGTGTGTGTGGGGGGGGGGGGGGCGGGGAGATTCCCTGGGAACTTTGTTACAGCAGCTGCCTGCAGCCTGCACTCACCTCACAGGCCAGCCCTGCTCCCTGTCCTGCTCTTGCCCCTGAAGCCCGTCTCCCGGTTGGATCCCTCAGCCCCTTCTCTTACTGCCCTGCACCCTCAGCTGTCAATGTTGTCACCAGAAAGAGAGGCCACCGTGGGCCTTCCGTGTGCCTCCGGATGCCATCTGAGCTGTTCAGGGGCTGGATGTGGGGGTGGGGGTGGGCGGAGCCCAGGTCACCTCTGCCCCACCTGGGGGAAGCTGGTGATGGGGGATGAGTCCTGGCCTCCTCACCTCTAGGGAGTGGGACCTTCCCAGGCTGGCGTGTGGCTTCAGTGAAGGGAAAGTCCTTTATAAATGGTCAGTGGGGTGCAAGAGTTGGTCTGTGATGTATTTTAATTCTCTAAGTAGAATTCTATAATTTTATAAGTCTAGTAATTGCTGTTAGCGATTCTGTGCTGTATAGTCCCCATAACTCTGCATCTGCCACCACTGTCCAGCCAGCCCTGGGCACCAGCTGCATGGGGGGGGGGGGGGGGGGGGGGGGGGGGACTTCAGGAAGCCTCCCCCCAGGATGATGGTGGAGGAAGGGTCCCTGGTGCTCTCGGGGTGCTGTGGGTCCTGCCCTGCCTGGGGCTGATCTCAGCCTCCCTTGTTGTCCAAGCCTCTCCTGTCATCTGCCCACATTCTGAGCCCTCTGCTCTGCCTGAGGTTGTCGCACGGGGCTGGTCACAGTGTGGCACCAGGCTGGGCTCTGGGCTGAATGGGCCTTGTTCTGAGTCCTTGTGTGGCAGCGACCCTTAGCATATGTGGGTCAGGCCTCTAGGCTTGTCTGTACTCATGGACAGCATGCTTCCCCAGCTGGGCCACTGGTGGTCATGACCTGTCCATGCAGGGCGCCATGGGCTCTCAAGGAGTGGCTCTGGCCAGGAGGTGTCACCAGCCTGCTGTACATCGGGCTCAGGGGCGTGTGTCTAACTCTTCCCATCGAGCTCCTGGCCTTGTGCTTACTTGTGAGGCCTGTTCTTGGGTCTGAGGCCATGGGTGTGGGCACCTGTTGTGCCCTCGAGGAGGTCCCTGTTGGTGGGAGTTTGCAGGACAGACAGAAGTGCTCACTTGTGCCTGGGATGACAGCACAGGACCCTCCCTCCCACCCTGAGCCAGGCAGAGTGGGACCCATCATCCCACCTAAGAACGGAGGTTTCAGGCTGCCCTGACTCCACTCTGGGCGCTGGGGGGCTGCGGCTGCTGAGACAAGTGGGAGTGGGACCCTCCAGCATCTCCCCTGTGAGAAGCAGCACGGGCGCAGTGAGTTTTCCTGTTCCCACTCCCCGGCTGGGCCCACCGACGAGGACAGCGCAGATTCCTACGGCCCCGGAGTATTGGTTAGGTCGCTGCCAGACACACAGCAAGTGGTTGTTGAAGGCGGGAATGTCATCCCTCCTGATCCAGAGCTGATGCACCAGGTTCTGGAGGTTCTGGAGGGTCCCAGAGGCCCGGCTTGGCACAGGGAACGGACTTGGGCTTGTGCGAGGGTCCACCCAGGGCCCCACAGTGCCCCGCCATGTGTCCTGCCGCCCACAGGTCTGACCACAGGAGGGGCAGCTGTGATCTTGAGTGTGGAACTCATGGTGCAGCCCCGTGCTGGCTTATTTGGCGCCTGTAGGGTCGGTCGCCTTGTTCGTGGCCCGCAGGATTCCCTTCTTCCCAGAAGGAGCAGAAGGAGCGCAGGAGGGAACAGGGAAACTGAAGGGAAACTAGGGGGAGTTTCCCAGCACGGAGCCTGCCACTTAATAGTATGCAAATGAGCTAGTAGCAAACAATTACCCAGGGAGAGGAAGCAGGCTCCTGGAAAGGAGGGCCAGGGAGACCTCACCAGGAGGAGCACCCGTGAGAGCCCTGTGCTGGAGAGGGGCCTGTTAGACTCCCTGGTATTTACTGAGAACCTACTGTGTACAAGGGACAGCCTTGAAAGACAACAGCTGCCTCCAGGAGCTAATGACGATGGAGACCGAGGCCTCAGTTCCAGCTGGACCTGCAGCAGCTGCCAGAGGGGTTTGCTCTGAGCCCCTTGCCTGGTCCAGGAGGATGCAGCATCGCTGCCTGGAAGACGGGAAGGCGTCTCGGGTCTTGAGGAGTGAAGGCGACTGACTGCGCGTTGGAGAGGAGGAGGAGCCTGCAGGCATGGCCTCAGAGCAGGGAGTGAGAGGAGCTCCAGGAGGGGCCCGCTCAGGGCTGAGGCTGCCCCACCAACGACAGGGTGCCTGGTTAAATCTGCATATGAGACAAGCAATAGCTGACATTTTGGGATGAGTATGTCCCAAATAGTGCATAGGACGTACTTATCCTAAAACATTAGTCTTGGTCACTGCTTATCTGAAATGCAGATTTAACTTGGTGTCTTGTAGTTTTACTTTCAAAACCTGGTAACCCCGGTCTGGGCAGGGCATGGGAGCAGAGGGCCACGTCTGCGTCCACAGCATGGTCCTCCCCAGAACCATGACACTGCATAAGAGGAAGTTGGGGGAGAGTGGGAGGGGAAGGAGGTGGATTGGAGAGGCAGGTGCTGGCCTGCTGGGCAGAGGGCACCAGTGCCCAGGGAGGCCCAGGGGTTAGCGCTGGCAGGGTGAGGGTGGGATGGGAGTGCCTGGCCCCTCTTCCACTGGGCTCTGACCCCACTAGGGTCTGGGTGATGAAGTGAACAGAGGAAATCTACTGAGGCATCGGGTCTTTAAAAAGATACTCACCAGGTGCCCCAGATCTCCTGGAATTCAGCCTGGCCTGAAGGCAGAGTTCCATCAGGGCTGGGAGCAGGATCCCCTCCCTCCCACTCCCCCGTCCCCTTGACCATCACTGGTTCAGGATGCTTCCTCCTCCTTTTGTGTGTGAAGGAATCGCTGTGACTCTCTAATCAAATGCCATCTATAATGCTGAGCAGGCTGGTTTCAGCCCTTGAAATATTTCTAAATGCTCACTGTCAGTCTGAGTTTTCATTGCTCCTTTTTGGAATCAGCCCCTCCCTGGACCCCTCACGGCACCCAGTGCCCACTCGCCTCGTGCCTGGTTGGCTCCCTGCACCCCTTTGCACCCCTTCTTGTTGCATGACGGTCACAGTTCCCAGGTCCCCGTGGTTCCTTGTTCGTGGGTCTTCCGGGCGCTCTGCGCGCCAGTGCTCCGAATGGTTTGCTGAGAGGCAGATAATGATCGGCAGGCGGGCTCAGGACTGACCCGCCTCCGCCTCCGTGAATCAGGCTGATTCCAAGCGAATGAGATTTTAATCACCTGTCAGCGCCGCCTGCACTTTCTCTATATTTATGATAATTTTTGGGGGTCTTTTTTATTGAAATCAGTGTTGACTGAATCAAGTAATCCTGATTAGCAATCTTACTGTACCCAGTCAAGAGTGAAATGCATCCCAGCCTTGTTGGTACACTGAGCATTCTGAAATTGGAAAAAAAAAAAAATGGTGAAAAAAAAGAAATAGGCGAAGTTTGTTTGTCTTGGTTATAGGTGCGGGCTGGGGCGTCTGAGGATGGCAGCTCTCTCTAATTGTTCCCATAAACGCCAGCCGCGGCTCGGCCCCCTGGCTGGAGTGGTAACATCCCTGCTCAATGATCTACTTATCCAGTTTTTTTAACTTCGTGGTGTTGGACAAATGATGGCTGACCTGATTTTAGTTTGTCTCTGTGGTTTGAAATGCGAGATTTGCAAGCAGAAGAATCGGGCATTGAGAAATGTTTGTCCTGGGGAGGCATTGCAGGAATGCGAGGCCACACGGCTGCTTCACAGCTCCACTCACCGTGTCACCCTCGGAAATGGTGACGTATTGATCTTTTAGGCAATGGGAGTAAACTGTGAAGGTGACAAATAAATATAAGCTTTGAGAGCACTCCTTTAGTTTCTCCGAGAGGGAGCAATCGATCCTGAAGTGGCACTATCAGATCAGTGGCAGCTCCGAGATGTAAAAGGGGCATCCTTCCTGACTTGACAAGCAAGTGGCCCTCGTCAGAGCTCGGGGAGGGCAGGGACCGAGGCGAGGGGATGAGGACCAGCTGCTCGGGGATTGTTTCCCAAACGACGGGCTTTTTCCTCGCGGTTCTTTACTCCATCTGTTCATCAGCGAGTGCCCCACAGTGAGAAGTGGGTTATCCACTAAGGCCTGTGTCTTAGCGTCCTATCCGTCTTAGGTGTGAAAGTGACAGTAATGCCTTCTGCTTCTGAGAGACTGCTTAGAAAGTCAAATGACTTCCCAGGTACTGATGGAGCGCTCCTGCCTGGCCCGGTGTTCACACCTGGTGGGACAGCTGGCTTCCTTCCACGCTGCCCCTCTGGGCCCTGGTAAAGGCCAGTCCCGCCTCCTCCTGGCACCAGGAGAGAGGGGGACGCCTCTTCTTCCCCTGGCAGGCCAGCCATCCCTGGGCACTGGACACAAGCCTGTCAGCTGCAGAGGACCTCTGGGTCTTGGCTTGGTCACCTCTGAAGACAGCCTTGCTTCTTGGGACAGGGCCATGGAGACGGGCACCCTGGTGCCAGAACCCTTGGGCACCCCAGGGGCCCGGCTGGGCCCTGCTAGGGAGCTTGCAGGGGTGCAGCTCAGGGGAGGAGGGTCTCCTCTGCCTCATCGGGTGGATTAGGGAAGAGCAGGGCACGGAGCAGTTCAGGTAGCCCGTGGTCAGTAGATCTTGCTTTGTGAAAGCAACAGAATATGTTCAGTTTGCCTGGTGTCAGTGGTTGAAATAGTCAGTGGGCCTAAATTGGTTCTGTCACCAAGGCTAGTAGAGCAAGATTGAAAAAACAAGTCACGAAAGTCTCCCATTTTTAAAAATTCAGATTGTATTTCTGAATATCAGCTCTATGTCAGGCATCAGGGTAGCCATCAGAAGCAAGGTAGGACCAGACTGTGGCCCTGCCCTCTGAGAGCTCCCAGTCTTGGCCCAGGACAGGCACGTCAACAGAGGGTGCTATTGGGTAGATGCCATTTAGGGACCCCGTTCTCAAAGAGAGTCAACTGATGAAGTCACCACCTCCAGAGCACGTTGGTATGTAGTGCTGGGGTCCACTCTGGACATCAGCATCTGTGGCGTGCATGACGGAGCCTCAGCCATGTTGAGATCCTCACCTCACTTTCCAGGGGATGGTCCCAAAGTACACTTGGGTCCCAGGAGAGCATTAGGGTCATTGTCCCCACAATGACCTCACATGAAAAAATATCCCCATTGTAGGCCAATATGACCTCAATAAAATAATTAAAAATATATATATCCCTAAGACATTCCCTTTTCTGCTTTTCTTTAAATGCCATTCTGTCCGGGGTATAGAAAGCACAATCTGTAGTTGTGTGGGCTTTAATTTTGATGACATCTTAGTAACTCTCTGAGTTGGGTAATGCCTCTTCTTGTGGCAAAAATAAATTGC
Source organism: Equus quagga (assembly GCF_021613505.1). Classification (NCBI taxonomy): domain Eukaryota; kingdom Metazoa; phylum Chordata; class Mammalia; order Perissodactyla; family Equidae; genus Equus; species Equus quagga. The sequence continues at coordinate 181,308,805 of NC_060268.1, read as the reverse complement.
TCTGTGTCTGTGTGTGTGTTAAGGAGGCCACATTAAATCATATCACTGTGCTTGGTGACCCTCCCTTGTGGGATAAAACATGGCACCCAGTGTCTGGCTTGGCCTCCTTGGAGTGGGTCTAGGGTCCACCCGCCCAGATATGTTACTGATTTGAATGTCTTTGCTTCAAATTAAATTCCCGTCTTATGTCTATTAACAACTCATCACTGAGCCCTCACAATGCATTATTAAAAGGCCGTTCTCCTTCAAGTGTTTACATTGCGTTGAATATGTCCATATTAGTCCCAGCTCTCCACTGGGTGAGTTTATGCTAAATAGAGTCCTTTCAAGGAATAAACCTTCATGTCTCTGCCATGTCTGGGTACAGCCTGGGGGACCCTTGAGGGTCTCCTCCAACTCTAGACCTCGCTGCTCCTTTTGATAATATTAGCCATGAATGTGACAGAATGTAACTGCTAATGGATTAAAAAATGAGCAAAAGACATAGAAAAGTCCCCCGAAGAGACTGGAATGGCCATGTCAACCAGTGTTTACTCGATGACAAATCAAAGAATTGCCACTGAATACAATGAAGATCACAATGAAAAGGTTCATTGCGTCATTATCACAATAAAAAATAGGAAGCCCTGGTCCCACGACAGGGAGTGGTGAAGTAGATTACAGGAGGCCTGTGTCATGGAATACTAGGCAGCCATTTAAAAGGTAGATGGGTGAATAAATTGGAAACATTCTTACTACATAAAACAAAGTGGAAAGGATATAAAGATGTGTGTACTATGTGATCCCAATTTTTTAAAAATACAGAAAAGGGATTATAAGGAAATAATCAGAGTAGTAGTTGTAGTTAGCTCTGGGTGGTGTGTTTACAGGTACTTTTAATGTTCTTTGTATACTTTTAGGTATTTTAAAAAAATCTGTCTAACGACCATCAGTTATTTTTATGATCACTTGACAGTGATTCTCACGTGTTACACGTGGGTTAGGTTTCTGAGTAAGTCTTTAGCATCTGGAGGTGACCTCAGGCGTTCCTTCCGGGGCTGGATGGTAGCGTGTCCAGGACCGGGGCTGAGCGGCTCCCAGTAGAGACAGTTCCTGGTGGAGCTCATCCCCCAGGTGCTCCCCCATTCTGGTGGCGGAAAGTGCGGGCACCTGGAGGAGCGCCCCGAGGCAGTTCTGGGCTGGGAGGTCGAGCTCTCTGCAAAGCACTGGACCACGTGTAGATGACCCAGCAGGAACGAGTCTGCTGGGTCAAGGTTCCATCTCCCGTTTCCTCGTCCTCCTCCCTCAGGCAGCCTGCCGGGCAGAGGTGGCGGCATGTGGGGCACAGACGACGGAGGGGCCTGGCGGCTTCTTCCATCCAGACCCTCTTCTCTAGGGACAGCCTTGAGGGTTGTGATCTGTGGGCAGAATAGGGGACTGTCGTCAGGGGTCTGAAGTGATGTCTTTGGCAGGTGGACATGCAGGGCAGAGCAAGGGCTGAAAAGTAGAAGAGGAAGGCAGAAATGCAACATCCCCCAGATTCTGGAGGCTCTTGCTGTGGTTGGAGCCGCCAGTGTAGGTAGCACGGCTGTCCCGGGAGGTGGTGAGCTTCCCGTCTTTGCAAGAGTGTGCTCAGAGGCTGGGCAGCCACATGGGGGCGCTGTCGGAGTCCCTCCTGGTAGGGCCACTTGTTGGCGCAGCTGACGGGACCTCCTCTCCGAGGCCTCAAGGCCTCCAAGTGCCTCTCCGTGAAGACAGATTAGGGTTTTTGATTAAAATTGCATGGAGAAAGTTCTGGATCTTGTTGCTCAGAGTATTTATGGGAAAACCAAGAACTTTCATTAATTTAGTTGAGTTTAGAAATATATTGAGTCCATTTTCCAATTAAAAATTTGTGAAGCCAGCGTGGCCACCGTGTGGGCCAGGTGCAGACAGAGGCTGGTGGGGACGTGCATGGCCGTGTCCTGGTTTGCAGCCGGAAACAGAGTGGGTGAGGTTTGGGAACAGCGTTTTTGTCTGTCCCCACCACCTGTGGAGCCTGTTCGGCTGTACTGACCGGGCAACGAGCACCTGAATTTACTGTTATTGGCTGTTCAGCTTTTCAGGCTTCGTTAAAAAGACGACAGAAAAGACGTGGCTTCCTCTCGTCTCCAGCAGTCTCTGAAGTGCCCTGAAGGGCAGTGGTCCCAGGGCTGCTCAGGGAAAAGGGTCCACATCCAGTTGAGGGTGGGGGATGCGGCTCCTCGGGGCCTTTTCGGAGCTGCGGGAAGCCCTGCATTGGGCGGGCCCTTTCACCCTGCACTGGGTCCTCTGTGGAGCTGACTCTTGGGCCCCTTTCAAGGGTACGCTGGTCAACACCCTGTGGCTTCCACATGGCATGTTTGGGCAGTGCAGTCCATGGGCAACTGCCCTGGTCCGTCACCGTCATGTTGAGGGCTTCGCTCACCTCCTCTGATGAGGCGCCCTCTCCTCCAGCGAGGCGGCCTCATCATTTCCTTGAGCACCCCATTTCCAGTCCTCCTGGGTGTTTGTTCACACACCCTCCTAGAGGGAACATGCTCAGTTTCTTGTTTATTCTGTGACTTTTTGGTCTTTGGAATGAGCCTTTCCTACCTGCCCTTGAAGGCCCCGTGGGCCGGCTCTCTGCCCAGCTCTCCCTGACGACCTGGGCCTCCAGCTGTCTCCGTCCCTCGAGCCCTGGGCACTCCGGGTTGAGCATGGTGTGACCCGAGGCCGGCGCTGCTTCGGACTGAGTACTTCTCGATCGTCTGAAGTCTTTCAGCCCAGGCTCCGGGGCGCCGCCCACCCCATGGACTCAGACCCTGGAGTCCAGCGCCTGGTCGCAGTGTCCCCACCTCTGGGCTGTGCGTCTCTCGGTTAAGTTCCCCCACAAGTGCAGCTCCGCCTGCCGAATCCTGCAACCCATGATACCTCCCCTGCCCCTCCCCTTGGCGCATGCGCTCTTCACCGGGAGCCGGCCGGCAGGAGCGCTGTCGCCCGCGTCACGCTTGGCACAGGCCTGCACCTGTCAGAGGCTCGCTGTATTCATTTTGAATGAATGAATGAATGACTGGAATGAGGCACTTCAGGAAGCAGCGAAATGTCTTCATAAGGAATTGAAATTCCTCCCAATTAAATACAGCGCACTCCGTCCGGGCCTATCACCTGTCTTTTGGTTTGTCCACCAGTGTCCCAACGTCACAGATCTGGCCTCCTCAGTTTTCTCAGTCAGAATGTTCTAAATGCATCAGGGATATTAACATACAAATTCTAGTTCCGTCCTAAAATTTTCATGGGCATCTAATGCTGCTGTCTTTCACCATCCCTAATTCTCGAAGGCGGGCTGTCTTGAGGTCCAGTGCACGAGGGCATGTGAAGAGCTACACGGTGAATGGGACTTCAGATTTTTACCTCCTGGAAGCATCCGTTCAAAGAGCTATGCAGGATGGAATGTGTTTTACTGAGCATCTCCTCTACCCCTATGCACAGTAATGCGACACACAGGAAGGTAGTCACACTTTTCCTCTTGGAAAATTATTCTGCTATCAAGGAGTCTTCTCATGCAGTTGCCACAAGAGCACATGCTGCCCATGGCTCATGGGCTGTAGGCTGTGGGCCGTCGTGGGGGCTGTGGCTCTGACTGGGCTGCATTCACCCCCTGGATAGCTGACTGCCCTGGATCCTGGACCAGGCCATGCGTGGTGTGTCCCAGGGAAGGGTTTGCAGTCAGGTGGCCCAGAATTTAAATGCTGCTCCATCATTTATTTAGCTGTATGATTTAAGCGGTTAAATTCTCCGAGCCTCTGTGTTTTGTCCTCTGTGGAGTGATAACAAGACTGACTGTGTAGTTTATTTTGAAGCAAGAGTGAGCTCTCTGTGCAGTGGGATGGCACAGGGCTGCCAGCCCAGAGTGGTCTGAGGTCAGGTATGCTGGCTCTTGTAGCTGCTGCTGAGTCCAAAATAGTAACAGTCACAATGATGAGGACGTGTTGTTGACACTGTTGCTGCTGCTGTTGGGGACACTTCTGTATCGGTCACCCTAGTTTGGCACTGCTGCTTTGGCCCAATGCCATTCAGGCATTTCATCCCACCCATTCTATAGAAAGAGAAACTGAGGCCCAGAGAGGCGGGGGAGGAAGGTCTGTGTGCCAGGCGGCTCTGACGGGCCACATGGCAGAGTGTGGCCTTGCCCTGAGGGTAGCCTACCCTGAGCCTACCCTGGACCCTCCTTCCACTTTGTGGTCTGTAGAGAGGAGCCGTTCACAGCCTGCCTTCCTGGGACCCCCGCTGCCTGTGAACTGGGCTGGCCTGCCTGGGCCTCGGCCTCTCCATCTGTGAGATGTGGGCAGCTCCTGGTGGCCTGTGAGCTCCTGGCCTCACATCAGGGTCCCAAGGGCCCCCGGGGTCACAGCATAAGCTCAAGACCCACAGTTCACAGATGCCAGGGACAGGGCACTCGTTGGAGGGTCATCATGCCCATGACCACAGCCTGTCCCTGTGGCGTTCCCCTCCACCCCACGAATGTTTACAGAGCTGCCCAGGACCAGGCCTGCCCTCCCGGGGCTGCCGGGAGTGTGGGAGGGCCCAAATTGTAAACGCCGCTCAGCAGAGTGTGTGCACAAATAGCAGAGGCCAAGGGTAGCAGGATGCATGCAGTTATGGCCGTCTGGGATTGGGCGTTGGGCCAGGGTGGCCTAGCTTGGCTCCTAGCCCGACCGCTGGCCAGCTGTGCCATCTGGGATGAACTACTTCAGTCCTCTGCGCCCTGGTTTAGGAGGTTGTACCCCGCCTCCAGGGCACGCCTAGTTATGAGCAGGGGTTGGCCAACTACTGATCAGCAAGGAGGAGGTCCTGGGGGCCACGGATGAGTGGAGAGAGAGGACTTCATAGGAACAGGTGCATTTGACCTGCTGTTTGTCCAGAAGCAAAGAATTCGGTGTGGGATTGGCATAAGCCTGGCCCCTGACGAGGCCTCCTGTTGGGGGTTGTGCACCAGATCTCAATGGATCAGAAAATGCTGACTTAGCCCTTGTGGGCCTGCCCTGCTCCTGAGAGCAAGCTGGCCAGTCCTGCCTTCACAGGTGTCTGCAGGGACCAGTGCATCCAGGCAAATGCCACACAAGGATGAACAGGCGAGGCGAGAGAGTGGAGGGCTGGGGTGTGGGCTGACTGGGCTGGCCAGGCAAGTTTAGGGTAAAACAGCAGGCGTGGGGGTGGGGAGGCTGAGGGCCCACCTGGGTGCTCCAGGCCTCTGAGCATTTGAGGATGCTGACGCCCACACCCCAAGAGGCTGGCCGTACCCAGGGCCTTTAATGGGGCACACACAGCCATGGCCTTCCCCTTCTGGGCTGGGAACCACCCCCTGTGGGCCCTCTCCAGGGGCCAGCTGCCCAGGAGAGGCAGCACGACTCTGCTGGACATCTCTCCTGTGAGACCCTCTGGGTCTGTTTCACAAGACCCTGCCGGGGGGCTTTGAAGTTGAAGTTGACAAAGGCCTTTGGAAGAGAAGCCAGCAGCCTGGCCAACACAGCTGTCCTTCCCTGAGAACAGTGGGCCTGAGCCTGGTGGCCACTCTGCAGGGCTCAGCGAGGCCCTGTCCTGGATGTCCTCTGCCCTCCAAGTGGGTGCCAGCTGCTTGGAGATTGTCTCCAGGAGTTCTCTATCCAGGGACATTAGACAGTGTCCAGACACCTTCATGACAACTCAGGGGAGTGAGGTTGCTGCTGGCACCCAGTAGGTGGAGGCCAGGACACTGCTCACTGGTCTCCAATGCCTGGGGCAGCCCCTAGCACACAGCACGGCCAGCGTGGGGTCAGGGGTGCCGAGTTTGAACAGGCTGCTTTGGAGCGCCCCTCTTTCTTTGTGATCCCGTCACATTTGCTCTGCACAATCAAAAGCAATTCTTTTTTCCTGGAAGGTGATTCCCATTTGGGTTCTCAGATCAAACTTGCTGTGTTCACTTGTGTTCGTTCCATATTCTTTTAGCCAGTAACGCCAAGTCTCTTTATCTTTGCTGGCGCTTCTTTGGCTCTGCACAGATAGCATAAGGCGGCTGCTTCCTGGCCATCCCTTCCTGTCCCTGGCCCCCCGGCCACCTCAGCCTCACAGCAGCCTTCTGGGGGCCACCGGAATCCCCTCATAAAGAGGAGAAAACCGAGGCTCATAGAGGAGAGCCAGGACTCCTGACCTCCGACTCTGAGCCCAGAGATCTCAGCGCTGCAGCCCAGTGACCCTGCCTGCTGCACGGATGACAGTGATAACTCCACTGAACATCCGCCAACGCCACACGGCACTTCACAGTTTGCCCGGTCCTTCCCCACTCAGCAGTGCATCTGATTCCATGTAAAAACAGTTTGGGGTCACAACTCTCGAGGGAGAGTCGTCAGGCTGGGTGCTTTCAAAAGCGCTGCTTTCCATGAGTCTTCTGAATTTTAATAATCTGGGTCATGCTTTTCCTCCCATTTGTTAATTTTTTTCCTCCATAAAATGAGCCACGTTTTGGGAGGCCAGTTGAAATTCCATCCCAGGGGTGGTGTCCCCACCATCACTGAGGGTCTAAGGAGCTGATGCTCCTGCTGGTCATTTTGAACCCTCCATGCAGGCATGTGTGTCTCTTTCCCCTCCCTCCCCCAGTGTGCACCCCCCGCCCCCAGGGCTGCAGGGACAGTCCCCTCCTCCAGATGTTTGCTCCACAGATTGCACACCTGGAGGGGCTCAGGAACGTGCTTGTGGGGTTTTTCCTTTTGCTCTTCTGCCCCGTTCCTATCATGACGCAGTATTTACTGAGCACCTGCCCATGCCTGGTGTCATGCGGCTCTCAGGCCCAGTGGTGGATCCAAGCAGGGCTGGGCCATGCCCTGCTAGAGCAGAGACCCCTGGGGCTGGGAGGATGCTGGGAGCCTGTGAGCCCCTGAGGGCAGGGCCGTGGTTTCTAGGGCTCTGTTCCTGACCCAGCGCCTGAGGTGCAACAAGGTCTTTCTGCAGTCAGAGCATGGTTAAACTTGTTGGCCCCGGGAAGCACAGGTGGCAGGTGCTACTAGAATGTTCCTCAGGCTCTGTGAGTGGCTCTCATGGATGCAGAGCCAAGGCCACCCTCTCTGCCTGGCCTCATCAGCTATACCGGCCTCACCTGCCTGTGACTGTCACCTCACCATGCTGCCTGCTGTCTAGGACATGCTCCCAGCCCTTGCCTATGCTGTTCCCTTTCCCTCTGCCCAGAAAACCTTCTGCTTATCTGCTCATCAAAATCTGGAGCCCTCACTTATAAGCTCAGTTCAAATGTCACTTGTCCCATGATGCACTCCCAAGTCACAAAGATCCTGATGCCCGCAGCAGTTCAGTCGCCATCTCTGATTTCGAAGCTCCTCTCCCCCAGATCTCACAGCTTGGCCTGCATTATGTAGCCATTCACATGTCTGCCCTCCCCACTGTCCTTAATTGTCTCAATCATGGCTGGGTCCCCTCCCATCTGTGCTCAAGACAGTGCTTCCGTGCATGATGCCCGGGGCATATTGCTCTAGGAATGCGTGAGTTGAGGAGTCATCTACAGCCTCTGCCAGGGCATGGCTTGAGCATCTCTTAACTGCCTACTGTGTGCCAAGGACTATGGTAGGTGCCAGGTTGCAGGGATTAAAAGAGAAGATGTTGGACTGGGCCTTGAGGGGTAAGGGGTGAGCAGGTCTCAGGACACGTGAGTGGAGCCTTCTTGTTGGCCAGGAGCCTCCCCTCTACCCCACCCTACCCAGTGAGGTCACTGTGACATCAGGGCCCAGATCCAAGCCGGGGGCAGACCTGAGAATCATGTGCACGCCTGCACACACGTGCATGTATACCTGGCCTCTACTCCTGAGGGTTCTGATCCATTGGCCTGGGGGGGTGGGTTCCCTGATCATTGCTGAACAACCACGTGAACCCACAGTTCCCTCTGGTGCCCTGCCAGCTCAGTGATGCAAGGGAGGGGGTGGGATGGGCCACGCTGGGGGAAGCAGAAACAGCAGCTCTGTCACTTTCTCTACCCCCTCCTCTTAGTCTGGTGGTCCACTTTGATTTCTGATCTTCCTCTAGGTCTCATGTTTTAGATTTCCCCCCAAGTTAGATTAGACATGAGGCTTTGAGAAAACCCAACCTTTCCCCTAATTCAGTTTCTTCTTTAATAAAAAGTGTGTAGGAGTGACAATGGGTTGGGAAGGAGGACTTGACCCCTGGGACCCAGCTGGATCTTTTGTGGACCTACAGCTGTGACGTCGGTGCCCGAAGATCCTGTGCTGAGCTCAAACACTAGGCTGGGAGCCCTTGGCTTCAGGGACACCGGGTGGGAAGGTGCTAATCCTGGGTCTCTGAGTCCTGTGGGTGCTGAGAGGGGCTCGAGGGCCAGCAGGGCCCTCCCTCCCTGGCCGTGTGATGGGGGCAGCCTACTTAAACGCCTCCAATTCTCTGTTTCTGTCACTGCAAAGCAGAGTTGAGGGGTCCTCGCCTCAGAGGAGGTTTAGGAGATTAAAGGCAGAAAACGTGAGGTGCTCAGCACGGCACCTGCTGGAGGGGCCTTCATCACTGTCCCGGGATGGGGGTTGCTGTCTTACTCCCACGATCTCGTCCACTGCTCTCAGTAGCTCACGCTGAGGAGGCCTCAGCACCCCAAGGAGATGGACACCCTCTTATAGTTAAGTTATCAGGGAGCAAGTCTGAAATAAATCCTCGAGTAAAACCCCATTTGTGATTCGGATAATCTCAGTTTGTTTGCTTGGTTTGTAAGCTTAGTTGTTTTGCTGTTTCTCCCCAGCTGGGGTTTCTTGAAACGAAAACCTATCATTGTCATAATTAAGCACCTATGTGAAATTCTCACATGGTATGTGCCCCTCTTTGAATATAAGGAAAATAACCGACTTTTTCTTCTGGGTTTGTCTTTACAAATACATTGTACTTATTGTTAATGGATCTCTTTCCCCCCTGGGGCTTCTAGATTTTTTTTTTCCTGCTGACACTTTGGAAGCCTGGACATGGTCTTGGGGTCCCTGGGTCCTCACTCCTTGCTTGGGCGCCCTGCTGCAGAGGGCACTGGTGCCCAGCTGACTCGGTCCCCCGTGTGGCCCTTGGGCCCCAGAACCAGCGGGAGCCCTGCGAGTTCAGAGGATCCCCCAGGCTGGCCAGTTCATTATTGGGGGCCCCAGTGGCCAGACTCTGAGCTGTGCCCATGGTTTGGGGTGTCAGCTTCCCTGGCACTGAACTGTGCCTGGCGCCTTCCTCCCTGAGTGGGGGCAGACCCAGGCCGCCACACGCCACCACTGGGGCCTCTGTCATGGGCTTCTCGAATGCCAGGGCCCTCAGATGCTTCGGGGGCCGCCACACCTGCTTTCCCAGCTGGTGCAAGAGGACCTGGCCCACTGGCGGTCCTTCATTTCACTGCAGATCACCCCAAGATTTGAGCCTCACAGCCGTACTAAGTTGCATTCCCGCACACAGGGGAGGCCAGGGGTTTATGAAGCATCGCATTTGTGTTATCTTATTCAGTTCTTACGGATACTAGGAGGTGACAGAGGCAGCTTGTTCCCGTTTTAAAGACCTGCAGACTGAGCCTCACTGAGGCAGCGGCTCGTCCAGGGCACAGAGCCAGTGGAGGGTGCGGTGGGGCGTGGACCTGGGTCTTCTCCTTCCTGACGGTGCTTTCCAGAAGGCACCTTCCACTTCTCGCGGACTTCTGCGTGGGTCTGGGTTTCCATGATGAAGAAGCTGGGAGCGCCGGTCTTGCCTCCTGGCCCCGTGCCGGCTTGAGGGCGGTTTTTCAGACCTTCACCCTCTGAGCTCCCCTGGGACCCCGTCTCACTCCCCGGACCTCGCCAGCTCTGTCTGGACAATGGGGATAGTGCTTTTTACTCCTTCTGCAGAGAAAACTCTGATTTCTTGATTAGAAAATAGTTGTGTGGGCATAAGGAAGCCCCCCGCCCTGCCAGCCTCCCCAGGTCCACCTCCCTGTGCTCCCTCGAGGAGGAGCCACACCCCCAGAGGGTGGAAGTGGCCATCTCTGCTGTTGTCCCCTTCTCATCTTTGTTCATCTGAGGATTTAACACAACCCGCATTTCTAGAGGAAACAAGAAAAGCACGGGCTGTCACCGGGCATCTTCAGGTGGCTGTGTGTTTGGTGTCATGCGGTAATGTATTTGCATTTGGATATTTAGGTACAATATTGTGCTTCCCTCCAAATGCTCGGCCATCTGTGGGCACAGCTTTTCCGTTCTCTTGGCTGCTGCTGTTTGCCCAGCATGGGGGTCTGGGCTCTTGCTTGTCAGAACAAACTTCGTGGAATGTCACACGTCATACAAACGGGCTCCTGTACTGACTCCAGGCCACACCCAACAACTCTTGGCTGTCCTGTGTGTGTGTGTAATTTTGTAAATCATGCCTGTTTTGGAGAATGTGTTTTTGTACTTACTTTCGAGTCGCAGTAGCTTTGGGAGTCAGAGTTTCTTGGCGTCCTCCTTTTCCTGTCCCAGACGCCAGGCAGAGTCTGCAGTCTGCTGGGTCCTGGGCCCTCCTGTTCAAGCGGGGCCTCCCGTTCCAGCACCTCCACTGGAGCTCCTGGCGTCTGAGGAGTATTTGTTGACTAGATGAGTGAATGTCACCATCGTCTCTCCTCTGTCCCTGCCCCCCCCCACCCCCCCGCCCTAGTTCTGTTGAGGAGGCTAGACCTGACCCAGAGGAGGGGCACCCCTGGCCTCTTCAGGCAGCAGACATGTATAGGGCCCTCTGGTTTACCAGGCTGTTCCGTGCAACAGCCCTGCAAGCACGTACCCCTGTCACAGGTGCAGAGATAGAGGGCCCGCCCTGTCCTCTCTCTAGCCCCCTCGCCCATGTCTTCTTGGCCTCCAGCCACTGCCTTTCCCAGACCTGATGTGAGGCCAGCGTGACTCTCAAGTTCTTTTCTCCTTCTGTCACTTTTCCTCTCTGCTCTGTCCTGCCCCTCTTATGTGACACCCTGTTTGGCGAGGGGAGAAGGTGAGGGCCTGGCTGTCTGATGGGCAGAGTCCAGGGTCAGCTGGTGGCCTCTCTCCAGGGCTGCCCCGGATCTCGCAGCAAGATGCCCAGCACAGTGAGGGCCCCATGAGCACCCTACCCTGCCTTGCACTTTAGATGGATGGGATGAGCCCAGGGGGTTCTTCTCAGTGGGCTGCTCCTGCCCTTGGCGACAGAGGGAGAGGGCCTCCATTTACATGAGGCCTTCACCTGACCACCTCATGTGGGGGTGGACAAAGACTATTTAAACTGAGCCCCGCATGAACACCCCAACAACCAGGACAGTGAGATGCCCGCCCTCTACATCTGGGCTGGAGGACCTGCTATGTTCTGAAATTGCACTTTTCATTTTCTTGCTTACCCTCTCAAATTTTTTTCACTGCTTGAGTATCTGTTTTCACCCTGTGGCCGTGTGTTAACATCCAGCCTTCAGAGAACACTCTGCACATGAGATGTCTGCTAACAGAGAGTGAGAGTCAGGACGCAGGTCCCCAGCCTGCCTTTCTCCTGCGTTGGGCTGTTGGGAGGTGGTTCTGGGAGTCGCCCTCCTGGAGGCCTCGTGGCACATCCACACCCAGTGCCGCTCCTCAGCCCGGGGGGAGTCACAGATGCTTTTTGTCCAGACCGTGCAAGACTGTCTGCCTCAGCACCTGCCAAAGCTGGGAGTGGGTGCAGCGTCGGGTGGTGGGCAGTGGAGTGGGCCCCCCCCGCCCCCACTGAGTCCCCACTGGCCATGACCCCAGCCCTGCAAGGAGCCTCCCTTCCCCTGGGACAGGTGTTCGCACGGGGATCCTTGGACTTCCCAACAGCGGGAATGGTTTTTGTGAGACGAGACATGAGTTCTTGAGCTGCCAGGCCTGGTTTTCCCATCCATAGGATGAGAAATCATGATGATGAATCCAGAGTTTTCTGGCGGAATTTCCATGAAGGATAGAAATGAGATTAATGAATAAAGGATTTGGCTGGAAATGCTGTGGCTTAAGCTTTCTGGGAAAGAGAATCTAGGATTTAGATGAGAAAATGGCAGCCGGCCCTTGGTGAGTCCTGGCTATGTGTGGATTGATGCTTGTACAGAGGAGGAAACTGAGGCTGAGAATGGCTCCTGCTGAGCATCACAGGGCTGCGAGCTGGTCATCTCTGGGCTCAGACCACAGCACAGACGTGTGTGGCCGGGGTCCAGAGCCAGTCCCACTCCATGCTCCTGCTCCCCTCACACACTGCGTGGCCACCAGCCCCACTGCTGGTGGAGATCCTGTGTGCGAGACATCCCCTAGGTTTCTCCTCTGGCTTGTATCTGGTTATTTATTTTCACAACAAATGCTTTTCAGGGAACCGTAGCTCTAGGGCTGCTTGAGTTTGCAGCATCAGGACCATAAGGATCGGCTTGGAGGCGGCGGCTCTGCTGGCCATTCCCTGGAAAATACAGGCCATTCATCATATTCCTCTGGACCACATATGGTTGCAACAATAAGCTATGCATGTTTATTCATCCAAGAAAAGAAGAGGATGCTGCAGGAGTAGCATGCTCCCTCCAGTCCATCAGTCCTGTGAGCACGGAAAGTCCCTCAATTAGGGACCTCCAGAGCTGGCATTGGGCCCTGCCCGATGCGCGTGTGACCGCGTTTGAGCCGCCGGAGAAAATGTGTGCAAGTGTTAAAAGGGACACGGAGACATCCGGAGATGGTAATGACGATGTTTTGTTATCTTTCTGCTGTTTTCTTTGCATGCTTGTTAAAACGTGGGGCCGGAATGTCTGCTTGGGACCTAACAAGTCCTTTCTAATCAGGCCGGAATGTTTCTGTCAGGCACAAGAAAAATGCTTAGCTCGAACAAAGCTGCGTTCTCCCCCCAAGAAACACATTTGTTTAAAGATTGGCCTGTCAATTTGTGAATCAACATTTCGGCTTTTTGCTCAGACACCATGCTCGTGCGGCTTTCCCGAAGAAGGGGGAGTAATCCGGAGCTGCCGTTTGTTGTTGGAAGGAAGTAAACTTCATCAGGTCGACTTAGATGTGTGTTTCAAATGTCACTCAGTACTGCTTTCTTGTAATGAAACGCCGCATACAGATTTCTTCCTGAGGCTCATGGGGATTAGACCCAGTAAAAGAAGAATTCAGTCTTCCTCGCTGTGGCGCATCAGAGTGAGAAGTTTAAAATCCACAATTTATTCAAATATTGATATTTCTACTTGTCAGAAGAGAGGGGCCTTGAAATTTCCACTGAGCACTGTTGTCAGAAGAATTGCAAGAAATGTGTCAGATAATTCATAAACGGAGTTCACTACTGTGAAATCAGTTGGGAACAGGGAAAAAATATATTCTTGTCGATGTAGAATAGGGGCAATATAACAGAAAATAGCACTCACTTTTCCATCATGTCAAGCAAATGCTCAATTTGGGCCAGGTATTTTTTTTAAACAGCCTGCTGCTTCTAGAGAAGCCTAGAATGCATGAAAAATGTTTTGAGTTCTGCTTTGTAGACAAGAGATCTGTTTGTTGTTTTTCCCCTCTGAGACCTCTATTTCCCATCCTGCAGGAGCCAATCAGAAAGCAGCTGCTGGCGGGGCTTGGCGAGCAGGCAGCTCTGCATATGGTTTGCATTAAGGCCCTAAAAAGCTGTGAAGAGCGGGTAATGATGTAAAGGGCCAGTGTGAATTCCAGACTGTTGATAGCAGGGAGAGGAGCTTCAGAGACTCTCTTAGGGTTCTGGAGCCCCTGCCCAGAATCTGGCCTGTGTTTTCCTCCACTTTGGTGCTGCGGAGTGGAGGGCACTATTCCACTCACAGGAAAAAGCCGGCATAGTTGGAATTCTTGGTGCACAAGGACCACCCCCCATTTGTACTCTGCGGTGGGCTTTCTGAGCATTGGGCTCAGTCCTCCAATGGGACCTGGTGGGACCCCCTTTATTTAGTGTCGCTTCTTCATGGGGAGTCACGCACGGACAGACGTGTGCACCCAGGCACAGTGAGTGTATGTGAGCACGGTCTGCATGTGCTAACAGAGATCACGTGAACAGAAGTCCAGGAAGAGCAATGAACACGTGTCCTCAGTGAGGCCCTGTTGAAACTCCTGTGCCAACTCCAGTTATTTCTTTGTTTCTGAAGCTCCCTTTAGACCACTGGAGCTGTCCTGTGTGTGTGTGAGAAGGTGTCTGCAGGTCCGCCTGGGTTTCTTGGCCATGCATTTTGATGTAGGAGCCAGGGGTCACCATTTCCCCAAGTCCCTCGTAGAAGCTTGTTCATGCTGTCTTCCCTAACAGTACTTTGGCACACATGGTGCTGCACAGCATGTTCGCCAGGTCTCTGTCCCTGCTCTTGTGGGAAGCCAGCAGAGGTCCCCCACCTCTCTCCACCCCTCCCCCCGCACAGCACCCACAGAGGGTGGGGCAGGCGATGGAGGCTGATGCCTTTCCCTGGATGCCCGCTGACTCTGTTCCCGGCCTTGAGGGCCTGGGTGGACGTGGGGGTCTTGAAGTGGGGTGTCGATGGAAGAGGAAAGGGATTGGAGAATCAGTTGTAGGAAGGAGAATAGGGCCAAGGCAGGAGTTCAGTTTGATAAACTGAGGACAGTGCTCTAGGCCAAGGCTCAGGATGCCACTCTGCAATGACAGACAACTTTCCAGCTCCCCTTCAGCTGGCTATGGGACCTGGGAAGGGCTGCGGGTGTGTCCCTCTGACTTCATCCAGCATTCTGGTGCCATGGCTCCTGGTCCTGGGGCTGGAGGCCCAAGTGCCCATGTAGCTGTGGTGGCTGCCATGTTTGGTGTGGGGATGGGCACACTGTGTTCTATACAGGATGGACCCTGTTCCCCCCAGGCCCACAGATTGGGGAGTGACCTGCAAGGCAGGTGCAGAGGAGTTTGGAGTGGGCCCTGGATGGCGATGCCTGTGATGGTGCAGGAGTGGTTGGTGCTGGGTCCTGAGTCTCTGAGCCACATTCCGTGTGGTGAATCTGTTCTGTCAGTGGCCTTGGCCTGGTGGCACCCGTGTCCAATAGGAATGGGTGTGCTGAGCTGTGACCGTGAGAAACCCTCTCCCTGAAGCATGCAATCATGCAGTGGCTAGGTCTGTGGCCAGGTTTGCTGCCGAGCGGGAGGCCTTGGGTCTAGGACGCTATTAGGGTGATGTCTGAGCGTGGCCCAGAGCATACTGCAGTCCATACCTGGGACATGTTTGTCACTTTAATTGTATAACAGGGGAAGGGCGGGGCGTTGGGGACAGCGGTGTGCACCAGGAGCAGGGGGAACAGTTAGCAACCCCGTTGACTCTGAAGAGAAAAATAGGGCCTTGCATTGAGATATTAAGTTATTTTCATTGAGATTTGGTGTATGTCTGCCAAACTGGTGATGGAGGCAGGCTCTCCAGACCCTTCCAATTCAGATTTTAGGATCGTAAATGTAGTGATTTCTGACTTTGGTTTATGAATATATGAATGTATGTGCATATATATGTATCTATGTGTCTGTGTGTATTTTTGTTTTTATTATCATTTTTAATTTTTACTGTGTAAGTACGTGATGGGGGTGGGGTAAGGTGGGGAAGAAGCAGTCTCTTGTGTTAGAGCGAATGAATGCTGTTAATTCTTCCAGGCCGTGCACCGGCCTAGGGGCTGGAGTATTTATACAGACTGTGCCTAAGGACCCCAGGTCCAGAAATCTCCTTACAGAAGAAACCCAGGCCTTCCTGGGCTCCCGGTGCTTGCACCCACGAGCAGAGCTCTGGGGTCCTGGCCCGCGAGGCCCCTGACACAGCGGCCCGAGTGGACCCCGCCCCGGCGGCTCGTTAGCGCGGTGCGGGCCAGCGGCCTCCACGCCTGCCTGCGGCGTCCGCTCCGCTCCACGCTTGCTTCCTGTCTGCTGGTGTCGGCGGATCTGTCATCACGCCGCGCGGAGCCCGAGCCCTGACAGTGAGGAGGTGAACGCTCCCTGCCTGAATCCCCCATTAACTTTGTGAGGCGTATTGATTTCTTGTAAAAATAATGATATTGACAGGCCTTCCAGGAGTAATTGTTTCCAGAGCGCGGAGGTCAGCGTGGCGAGGAAAGGGTTGGGAGTGGGGCTCGCCGAGGCTGTGCAGCCCCAGGCTGGGCGCCGCTGTTCCGGTGGGACCCCTACCAGGACTTGGGGCCACCACTGGACCCCAGGGTCCTTGGCAGCCGGCTTTGTCCCGTGGAGGGTCTGAGTACTGCCCGGGGCTCGCAGGCTTGGTTGAGGGGCTGGCGGGTGTCCGATGCGCCATGCTGCTGGCTGCCAACCTCACTGGGCAGTGGTCCGAGGTGCGTTTTCCAGGCTCGGCTTCCGGAGTTGACCAGAGTTGCTCCTGGGCTGTCTTTTAAGGCTTGGCTGCTGCTCCAGAGGTGGCTGCCCAGGCGAGAGGAGTGAGAGCACACCGCCTCTCTCTGGGAGCCAGGGCGACCATCCACGCTTCTGTGCCGGGGCAGGGTCACTTCCTTCTCCGAGAGCACAAGGAGGATGGTGGTGGGGCAGCCGCCCTTGGGATAGCAGGACCCACCAGAGGTCCCCTGAGAGGCGGAGATCAAAGTTGCTTAAGATGGTCAGTGGTGTCTTTACAAACCGAAGGAGTCCAGAAATGAGCCGCTGGTCTGAATGGGAGAGGCTTCCTTGCAGAGAGGTGGTCCCCAAATGTCCAGCCTTGTCAGTCCAGGGCAGCTATGCGGACATACACAACATCCAGACAGTGGCTTTTTCCAATCACGGAAAAGTTAAAGGATGAAAGAGCCGTGCTCTAGGAAGAGTAGTCCCCGCCTGTTTGTTTTCAAGTGCCAGAGAGGAGCAGCATCACTTTTAATTCAAAAAGAAAACCGTAGCGTCTGTGTTTAAAATCACGGTGGGCAGGTCATGTCCCATCTTTAACTGGGACAAAGTTTGGCTTATCAAAAATATATTTTTAGTCTATCTTGGAGAAGCAGAAGAAGTTGCTTAAAGAAGGAGTTGCATTGTCTTTAGATTTTGCCGGGGGTTGGCTTGTGCAGTGTGCGTATTAGTTGCCAACTTGGTGCACTCGTGTCCTAAAAGGATGGTGGCGCCGTGTGTCTCCGCCTTTGTCCCAGACCAGGCAGTGTGGCAGCGAGGTGGGAACGGAACTCGGACAGGCAGCCACATGTGCTCATAGCTGGCCCATGACCACAATATCTTCTCTATGTTTTTCCCCAAAAGAGGGAAATCTGATCAGCTCCACTAACGAACTGCAGCGTTGGGTTATCAATTAGCCAGGCCAGCGGCGGTGGCCGTGCCAATACTGGCTTTGTCTGAGTTTTCTTGGAGGAGTTGGTTTGTGTCACTCAAGGAAGCCGCCCAGTCAGGTAGGGCCCCTCTCATCCAGGCCGAGTCCCCTCCCAGCGCTGTTTAGAACGAGATTTGTGTTCGCCCTAATCCAATAACCATTGCCCAGGACGGTCCATGTAGCTCTGCTGGGAAATGGTGTCCAGGCTTGTAGCAACATCTAATGGGTATTTAGGTGCAAACTAGCTGTGAAGTGTTAAATATTTACATGTGGAATGCCAATAGTAATTGTCCACTTTATCTGAGCTAGCCTAGGGAAATGTCTTATTTGTTTCCATGTTACTTCAATAAACAGAAAGCTGGAAAATCCTCCCGCTATTTCTTGGGGGCTTAGAATTAATAAAGCCAGGCGGTATAAAATATGTGCTTTGGGTTTTTGAATGATCACTTCTGCACCAGGTCATATAATATGGCTTTAACTCCATGTGGCCTGTCTATTAAGCAAGACAGGATGAGCCTCACAAATAATAAAAAATATTTATGCTTTTCTTAGTGATACTAACAAGGTAACATATCAGAGGAGAAATGGCAGGAGAAGAATAAGGTAACTGTGTCTTATGAATTCACGGCTCAGTGGGGTCCCGGCCGGTCCCATAAACACCCTAGGATTCTCTGCTCGGTGCTGCTATTATTCCACAAATTGTATTTTTTGCTTTTTGTTTGTGAAATCTGAAGTGTCATAAATGCCTCCGTCTCATCTATATTTGATAGTTAATATTAGTCTCAACCAGGAAAGTGCACTTTACGTGTGACAACATACGATTACCTGAGAGTGTTATTGCAAAGGAAAAAATCAATACCAATTTATAATTCACGATCGCAGTCTATCAGTTTTTATGGCTCTCTATCCAGTCTCATTAATTTTTTATTATGATTGACTGAAACTGAAAGATTTTTAACATGTTTCGCTGTTATTTATTCAAGCTTAATAATTAAATAAACCTTAATTGGCTGTATTTCGAGGCATCTTGGCGCTGCGGCCAGGAAGGGTTGGGGTGACCATCCATTATTAATGCGGGAGCACCTCACATTTTCTTCTGAGGCAGCTCTGGGAGGGGATCTGCTGCGTACCATCACCAGAGCGAGAGAAATGGATTTTGTCGTCACCTAATCAGATTCTGTTTAAGAGGAGACCATTTGTTTTAATTCAAAATATAAATTATCAATAGCACCGAGAGAAACGTAATAAAATATTCCTGGAGCAGTGTGAGTCGGCGCCATGTGTACCTGTGCAAAACTTTGATCAGCGGTTAATACCTTGATTAATGAGGCCAGGGGGCCCCCCTTGCATGGAGAGCTGCGAATGGGGACGCCCTGGCTGAGGGTCTCCCGATTGGTGGTTAACGGGTCCCTTTGAAAGGTGATTGACAGATGGAAAATTGCACTTTCAAATTTCATCCGTATTCATTTCACTTGTTCTTCTGCATGTCAGCCACTTCCCCCTTCTCTGGCAGGCCACGGCTGTATACATTAGCTGTTTCCACAGTGAAAAAAGAGGGAAGACAATCCCATATTTGAGCACTCTGAAGGAAAATCAATCATGTCATAAGTGAGAAGTATGGATAAGTTTGAACTGTGGCAACTTTCATCATTTCATTTCTGGCCACGCTGGTGGGTTTCTGAGAGTACAGGGCTGCGCAGAGGCAACCCCAGCTGGAGGGAGAGAATGGGAAGTATAATAGAGTTGGGCTAAAAAGGAAATTTTTTTTCCCTGGTATTTGTCAAGGAAGTTTCTCGTGGTATTGCACAGAAGAACATCAAGCTCTGAGATTATAGACACTGGACATTTTGACAGAATTGAAAAAAAAAAACTTCTATTGACTATGACAAGGATGTACCAGCCCTTCTCAATCAAACAGTTGAGCATCAGCCTGACGTGTTTTCAGATTTTTGTTTCCGCTGGATTCTCTGCTCACAGAAACAGTGGACCGTAAGCCATTTCTAGGACGGAGCCTATTGTTAAGGCCCCTAGAACGTCCAGGGGCATCCTCCTGGCCAAGAGGGACCCTCCCCAGGCTCAGACAGGGTGTGACCGCACCCCAGGGAGGATCCACCCCAGAGACTGGTAAAGGGGGAGCCGCACACAGCATGGGGCGCAGAAACTCAAACTTGGAGGAATCCGTAGCAGTTTAATCGGATCTATACGTGGTACGGAGCCGGGGCATCATTTTGTATTGGAAATGCTGTGAAAACTGTGGGAGACGAACATGTTGCAATTTCACAATCTTGTTCTTAATATTATTGAAAGAGAGCTCTTCTTGGCAGTAATAAATTTAACACAAAAATCAAATACAAAACAAATTTATTCTTCCAAAGCTGATGCCCCAGTCATTTCTTTCTTGTCTTGCATTAAGCTTTAAAATCAACTGTCACTCGCTATCGATTGCATCTGAATTGTTATCTATATTTCTCAAAAGCGCTCTTGACAGTTAATACAGTGTAAATTATAATCTGGGGAAATGCTGCTTGTGTTTGCCAGCAAATTGCTTAGATTCTGAGTAAAGCTGCTTTTATTCACCATTCTTTTCTTGTGGCCATCTATTTTAGCAAGGATCATTCAGGCCAAATTATTCTAAATTTACACTCGGCTAGTATGTAAATCATATTGTGGAAATCACTTTTGGAATCACTCTAGAATGTGAAGCAGTGTTTGAGTGTCTGAGCATTGCATTAATGAAACAAATATCGCCTCGGGGCCCCAACCCACAGGGGCGGCTGGCAGGGCTCCTGCAGCTTCTGGAGGGAGTTCGCTGCACTAGGGGTAGGCGAGTCTGACGCTGTGGGTTTCAGGGCCCCCTGGGGTCTTGGAGAGGCTGACGCCCTGGTTCTCATGGAGCTGCGTGGTCTCCAGGGGGTGGCAGGAGGGGTGGGGCCCCCATCCTCCAGAGGGGCTTAGTGAGGGCCTGAGGCGATCCTCAGGACTCCCTTCATCCTTGCTTCTTTGTGGTAGGGTGAGGCCAGATCCAGGGCTGCTCCCTAGAGAGAAGCCAGCCCACCTTCTAGACCAGAGCTGGCCAATAGATGTGGGGTACAAGCCACAGATGCCATTTTATTAGTGGCCACATTAACAAAGTAAAAAGAAATAAGTGAAATAATTTTAATAGTATTTTTAATTTAACTCGATAGATCCAAAGGGGTATCATTTCAATATGTAATCAATATAAAATTATTGAGATATTCTGAATTTTTTTCCTTTTGCTAAGTTCTGGAAATCCAGCGTGTGCTGGACACTTAGCCCTCCACTCAGACCAGCCCCATTTCTCACACTCAGATGCCACATGTGGCTCTGACTGTCATACTGGGTGGTACCTCCAGGGTCCTGCAGTGGCCCTCTGGTTACCGTCAGGGCCGAGACAGAGCCACGGCTCTCTCTCAAGTCTCTAGCCCAGATTCAGCTGAAGGACCAGGGCGGGAAGAGTGGAGGGCAGGAGCCCCTGGAGTCTAAAGTCACCTCATTGCAAAGCGTCTTCCCTGAGGGGAGTGAGTTCACCCCAGGAAGGTGCAGACTTGCTCCGTCTGTTTCGCTAACATGGAGGTGGGATCTACATCTTATGGATGAACTTGGTTTTTCTTTAGAAATATTTCATTATTATATACTTGTGGGTGTTCCCTACTCAATGAAAATTTGACAGTAACAATACAGGGAGCTATTTAGGGAGTTCTTCTATTCCTTTAGGAATAACTAATTATCCGTTCAGGAAATATTTATTGAAGATCTATTCGTTTGAGGCAATGTGGTTAAAATACTGTTTCTGCTCTAAAGGATGGATGGATGGATAGATAGATATAGATATATAGCTATCTCTATAACTACATAGATATAGGCAGATATAAATAGATACAGATGTGTAGATAGATCGATCTCTCTATTTTATCTATCTATATATTGATAGGTAGATCTGTGTCTACCCATCTCCTTATCTGAAACCCTCATATCTCTTAGTATGTTTGGCAGAAGATGTGAAGAACCAATGATTGTAACTAGAGGAGAGAAGGTGTTGGGAGAGGTGATGCTGGAGGGGTCTGGGGCAGCACAGGGACGCCAGGGTCTTTGGGGGCCTGGACTGTGAAGATGGAGGGCCTGTGCCTCCTCAGAGACAGACTGGGGAAGGGCATTCTAGGTGGAAGGATGTGAATTTCAAAGGAGGAAAAATGTTAAGTGCCTAACTCCCTTCCACCAACTGTGTCACCCTCCATAACTAAGGAAGATGTTGTGTCCTGGTCACCAGGCTGTGACCCCCTCTTCCGGGAGTGGCAGCAACTTTCCTGGGGTGCCATTTGGAATTGTGAGCAAGGTTTTGGGGGCAGAAAGAGCAGAGGGGAAGGAGACATGGGGCTTAGCTGGCTGGTCACCTCACTGCCTTTGCCTCCATTTCTCAACCTGAGACTGAACTCGACCTCAGAGTCCTATCCTGCTAATAAAATGCTGTGATTCCTTTGATGACTTTCAAAGCAACTAAGATTCCCCTGGGGGCCTCCCTGAGGGCCTCCTGGTCCCAGGGACCTCCCCGTGGCAGCAAGAAAGTGCCTCTCAGAGCACCAGTGAGGACATGGACTTTATACCCATCAAATACGCATCCTCCTTCAGGTCCAATGTGCGTTCCCCAGCCCTCCCCTGCCCTATTTTGTGGATATTCATCCATATGAAGAACCATGGGGAAATGGCCCAATAAACACTTTTAAGACAGGGCACCAGAATCTCCTAATATATTTCCTCATAGAGTGGTTTCAGTACTTGACAATTTGACATTATTTAATAGGATTTAGTCTGAACTTTGTGAGGATGGGATGCTGCCTTTGTAATCTCTTTATTCACGGAATTTAGCACAGAGCACAAATGTTTATGGAATGATCAATGGACACATGAGTAAAAAGAAAGAATGGAATAAAATAACCACGGGTACCAAATATGAACGCTCTGGATCATCCCTCACCAGGGGATCTCAGTCCTAGGGCCTGGGCCCCCATGGGCCTCCCAAACACCTATTGTATACAGAAAATAGCTACTTTGGAAATTGACCTTAAGGTTTTGCCTTTGCATAAAACACACGTGATCATTTCAACCTGCAAGACTCCAAGTTCTCATCTAATGTCTGTGGAATGGAAATTTAGTTGGAGACTGAAAAATCAAGATGTCAAGAAAAGGGTAAACCTTGCCATGACTTTCATCAAAGCCCTTAGCGTTGTTTGTTTTCCTGTTGGTTTTGCTGCTTCTATGACTCGTGGGCGTTTTTCAGTCTAGATCCTGGAAGAGGATGGTGGTGAGTTCACAGAAAATCACCTGTGACTCTTAAACGCTTTCAGTGTCCAGCATGAGGCCCCCTCTCTTGGATGTGGATGGCGTTGACGGGCTTGTTAGGCCTGTGTGCAGGGCCGGGGGCAGCCTGTGTGGAGGGCTCAGGCCCTCTCTGCCTGGCCCTTCCCTGGGCGCCTCTTCCCGCATTGGTTCTTGCTGAGCAGAAGATCTGTGTGCCTTGTTTTGTTTTAATGTGTTGCCGACCCAGGGCCTCGGATTATAGGAGTTCTTGTCATACAGTTGGTTACACTCTCATAAAGACTCCCACAAAAACGCTGTAACAAGCTAACAGTTCTTGCTCAATATACTAAGTGTAAGTGTCACCAGGTAAGACTTGACCGTGGCAGGGAGAGTAGAGGTAGTTACTGAAAGATACAAAACACCCAGCCTCCCTGTCGGGATGTCTGTTCCAGGGCTTTCCGCAGCTCTGGGTTCCATGATGAACATCTTGTTGGCTGTTACAACTTCATTATGAACGGTCCCTTACAGATGTGCCCCCCCATCTAGTGCATCATGCTTCAGTAGCCCGAATGGCTATGTGAGGGGAGGCCGAGCACCCAGCTCCCCAAGTCCCACCGGCCTGGGAAACGATTAACTCTCGAGTCTTATTAAAGTGTTGTCGGCACCCATGAGCTTGCAAGCTTGGAGTTGAGTTGACCATTTAACCTCAAAGCTGGAGAAAGTAGATGAGGTGTTGAGCCATGGTAAAAAAACATCCTCTGGAAGTTTCTGGTGTTTCCCCCAGCTAACTAATTGCAGGGGACAACTAACAAATGCATTGATGTAGGGGGCTGAGTGTGACACCAGATTAAGTAAATTTACTTTTAATTTCCCCAAAACTTCTCAGTTGAAGAAGTTAACAGGTTGCTCCCTTAATAGGCAATGACTCTAGATTTCGTTGATAAATAATATGTTGAGTACGAAGCCGAGTTTGCATTTACATGGGGAAGGACTTCACAGGTAGGAGGGGAAAAGAATTTGAGAATGTTCGTTAGCTGAAAAGCTGCCTATTCCCCCGGATTGTGATTTTCCATCTGGCCACGCTGGTTGGGGAGCTGCATTTGGGCGTGAGCTCTGCTGTCAGTCAAGGGTCCCCAACTGTGCACTGCAGCCCTCGCTATGAGGCCCACCCCAACTCATTAAACCAGAGCAAACGGTACCGAGGGCGCCGCTGTGCGATTTTAATATTTGGTGCATGTGACAGGATCATTTTAGTGATTTGCAGGATTTATCTCCTCTTAAAAGTACTGCCTAAGGCTACTCTAATTGGTAGGAAAGCAAATTCCCTCTTCTCCTCCTGTCAGTCTTTGTTTTATTTACTGAGAACTGCCGAAACCTATTTACACAATAATGAGGATAAATCACCGGGATGCTTTCAACACAAAGAGAAATGTGGCGCGAGTTGAAAGCTGTACAATTAAAACAAAATTCCAGATATTCCTGAAGTGGTGTGTGCAGTTAGGGAGAGCAAAATAAAATTAAGACAAATGGTAGGATCGCACCCTGGACCAGCTCGGGAAGGTAATCAGGATCAGAATTCTCAGGATATTTTATGATGGGCAATTTCACTTGAAACGGCAATGAAGTAAATGCCTGTGAGTTACCATCAATATTTGTAATAAAAATAAACAATCATGCATTCCTCTAGCCTGCAAATAAACAGGGTAAGTTTAGGCGTCATAATTATGACATTGCTGGAGTGGTGGTAAGTCATGTGAAAATGTCAGCTGTGTGTTTGCAGCCTCTGGCTTGTTCCCAGCAAAGAGGGCCACAGCCACTTGGATGAGACACTCCAAATGTACTTGACTGTATGACCTGGAAGGATCCACTTATTTAGATGTCAAGAGCGTCCTACATTTGAGAATGGTTCTTATTGGAGGGCATACCACAAAGAGACTCACTAGCCCAAAGCACTGTGCAAGGAACCTGCCCTTGAACTTGGCCCTCATGGGTGTTGGGTTGATGCATCCTCTCGAAGGCTACCTGGTCCTTGAACTTGGCCCACATGGATGTTGGGTTGATGCATGCTCTCCATCACTCCCAAGACCTCCAGGCTTGCATCAGGACCTCAGCGAGCTGAGTCACCCTGACTGGAGGTGGTCACAGGTGTGGCCTCAGTCCCACTCAGAGGTGGCCACCCCATGGGAGCCCAGCCAGGTGGCTGCCTTTGAATGATGGGGGCAAATTACTTGAATCAAGGACATTTATAAGGCGACTTTCAGGACCATCATGAACAGGGAGACTTGGAGCGACCCACACACAGCCCGCTCCACGAATGCGTGCAGAGGTGAAGCCTGAGCTCAGGACAGCCAGTCTAGGTGGCCAGTTAGGAAACAGGACTTTCTAGTGAAGGAGGTTTGAGTTAAACTTCTTAAAAGTGATAAGAACCAGAGAACCCTCTGATGTCGTGCAGTAGGTCCAGGAGGCCAGGGGTGGGGGTCTCAGCCTGGCCCTTGCCTCCCCTTGGCCTGACCCTGGCCAAGCTTCCACACCCCTGGGGGCTCACCCAGATGTCCCCAGTGACCTTACTGGTTCTCACTGTTGCACTGTCTGTGCTTCTGTGCCTTTCTTCCCCCCGACCACCGCCATGCCTCTCCAGCTGCCCTCCCTCCCCCCTTCAAATTCGGTGCCCTCCTCTTAGGTTATAAAACAGCCTGCATTTCTCTTTGCATCCTGACAGCTTAGGTGATGGCTGCTCAGCTATCCCGGAAAAAAATAATTCACATAAGCAGATTTTAGCACATTTACCAGGTCTTTTAACTTCATCTGACACTGTTTGGATGGAAGATGAGAGAAGTATATTTTTATATCCCAAGGGAGTTACTTTATGATGACTATTTCAAGGTGAATATTGGCATTTATTTAGCCTGAGCAGAAAATAAAAAGGAACATATAGAAGCATGAACATAGAAACACTGGAGTCAGCAAATAGTATTTTATTTTGTTGCTTTGAATTGCTATCCCTCAAACACAGCTAAATCTAAGTTAATTTAAAGTTTCTCTTGAGGAATTCATATCAAATTAAAGTGTTTCTCTGCAGTGATGACAAGTGCAGGGAACACATCTGAATTTCCTCCAAATTATGGTCTATTTTTACAGTCTCCTAAGATTTGCCTTTGTGGACCTTATTCTGCTGTCTTTGAGAGAAAATTAATTTAACTAATGACAGCTCAGACTAAAACATCAATCAAAAGAAGAGAGAAATAACATGACAGTCATTGAAGAGAAGAGTATAGAAACAAGACCGGACCCCTCAGAGGAACTTATCACCCATCTCTTCCTTAAAATTTTTACGCACAGTACCGATGCCTCACCTCCTGGCGGTTCTGGGAGCGTGGCCCCCGACGTGTTCCCGCACAAGGAAGGTGATCTCATTTTAATTCCCCGTCTCTCTCCCTCCTCCAGCTGTGCTCTGGCTGTCCTAAAGGAAAACTGGGAAATCCATATTTTTCCTCCTGGGTTTTCCTTGCCAGCCGCCACTGCCTTCGCACAGCACGTTGAGCAGGTTTTTATTTATTTATGGTTTAACCAAATGGTTGGTAGTTCTTTTCGCCTGCTTGAAATGACCCAAGCTGGGCTAGGCCATGGCCTGGGCCCTGTCCTCGTGCTGCATGACGGATTGTGGGAGAGGGACGCTTCCTTGCGTTCTTCACCATCTAACACACATAATGGGGCTTTGTGGCACTCTGTTGGCATCAAGAAATGCCAGCGGATTGTTGAGAAAATTTAGGATGTTTTCATTGGCAGTCGATTTCCTGGAGTCTCCACCTTATTGATGCTGACTCCGATTTATGAATGATGAAGTGGAGGACATTTGCTATCAGAAGCTCACAATGTAGCTCTT
>NC_060268.1:181257379-181274879 GCF_021613505.1 Equus quagga | reverse complement strand
ATGTAAATATGGAGGGAAAAACACAACAGTCGTTTTTGTGAAGAACGGCCTTAGGACAAAGACAAAGAATAAAAAATGTCTTTTGTATTTACTTGAAACAAATGAATGGTATCAGGTGAAAAATATCTGTCTGTGCTTGTTCAGATTTAAGGCCTACAAATTTGCACCTTATTTCAATTTCCTGCATGCACTGGAGGAAGTGCGAATAGCTTATTCAGAGGCAGATTAATGCAAAAGAGCTGAGGGGGGACATAAATCTACAAGCAGTGACTTGTACCATCATGTAAGTGTGATGATTATCAAACTGGAATCAGAGCTCAGAGTATCAGCTTAACACAGAGAAAATTTGCTTGATGGGAGAGTATTAAAGTCATGCTATAATATATCCATATACTGTGACTAAATTTTATAGTTCATGAAGCATATTAGTATTACACTATATCCTGGTACATTCAAAAGGTGATTTCCATTTAGATGCTCATTTTTCATGAAGATAAATATGACATGAATCATAATTTCCCTGAAGTAAATATTACAAATAATAAAATACTCAGGCAAGCAAGTTGAGGAATGACAGTAATGTTTTCCATTTGTATGGTAAGTGGCGAACCTTGTGGCCTATCAAGTAACAAATTGAATGTTTAATCTTTCTCCATGCAGATTGAGGATGGCAAAGTAGCAGCGGTCTCACAACAAATTGAGAGTTCTCTGGTGGCTCGTGGAGTATCAGCTCTTTTGCCTTTGGAGGCCAATAGAGGGTGTCAGTAGAGCTTTGTCAAAATATATCATGAGCATGAAGTTGTAAAATTGCAATTTACAACAAAAAGACTTTGGGATAACGGGCAAATCTTAGGCATGCTAAATACATAGCAAATATTTAGAGAGGCTTTGTAAGCAATTTAAATATTGTTAGGGGAAGTTGCTTAGCATCTGTGGCGCATCCCAGAGGTAAAGAAAGAAATGTATCTTATCAAATGGTAAATAGTCTATTCCAAATGATAAAAATATTCTTTAGCTACCAGCTGATAGAGTTAAACTAATTGTGGAGATGGCTTAAGGCCCTGCCGAAATCAGGCTGGCGGCTGCCCATCGTGCGTGTCACACCTCTCTGCCTTACAGCGCTATCCGAGGGGTGTCATCTCTGCTCGTTTGTCTTCAAAGTTTGGAGTCCCTCTGGGCTTCGGGGATCCTGGGGCAGCAACAGTTGTTTTTCTTGGATCTCTGTGTCATTGGAACAAGGTGGGGTCAGCTCTGTGCACAGAGCCTGGAGCCGCCACCCTCCAGGTCACAGTTCGGGAGCACTTGTCCTGTACAGCCAAGGGATGTTCATTTTGTTAAAGGTTCTGTCGTGTTTTAATTTTAAGTTGCAGTGTCTGCACAAGATGACGCCACCAGCATTTTGATTAAGGATTTTATACATGAAAAAATTTTCATTATCTGAGTTCCCAGAGACCTCCTGATTGGTTGGCTGTCTGACCTGCAGCTGTGTCTCCGAGTGTTAAGGTGGCCGCTTGGGCAGGAAGGTGTGCCCTGTGCTGTTGTCTCTGTTACATGAGCAATTAATGGGGCTTTTTACTCTTGGGGAAGTCAAGACTCTTCATAACTAAAAAGAAAAAAAAGCACTTAAATGGATTTTGCTCATTTTCTCTTTGATTTCAGGAGAGTGAAGAGAGAGTGTGTGGAGTCATGAGTTGTCACATGGTGAAATAGAGTGGCAGAGGGCTGAGTGCCACAGTTTGCATTTTTGGCACATGTGACATAGCCATGGGAGAAGAAGTTAAGGAATACGGCCTACTTTTCTTTTTTTTAAATAGGATCTTCTTCAATTAATTCATCCTGATCGCTCTTCTTAATTCTTTTAACATCTGCCCAAATTATGGGAGAGGATATCTAGTCATTAAAAAGTGAGTGAAAGATTTGCCCATGTCTTATTTTCTCGTGAGTAAAGGAAAATGTTTGTGAAACTCAGTGGGGTTGCATTGCTGGCCATTTAGCTCCCAGGGGGCTGTTGAGGGGATGGGTGGGTGGGTGTGGACAGACCTCCTGACAAGGAAGTCCGCTGGCACAGGAGCCAGAGAGTAAGATGGGATGACCCAGGTCAGAGGAGGGGTCTGTCCCAAGTTAGTGTGCAGGCGGGGAGCTGCGTCCTGATGGCACAAGGACATCTGCCTGCTCCCTGTTGAAGCCGCCGTGAGAAGCCCTCTAGTGGGGACGAGTGGCACTGCGCTCCTCTCTGGCACTGGCACCAGTCTTGTCTTAGTCCCTCTGGACCCCGAGCTCAGTGTGGACTCTGCCCCAGCGGGAGGTCACTGAAGTGGGGAGCAGAGGGGCGTCCAGGGGCTTCCTTGTGGGCCCTGGACATGGCAATGGTTACACGCTGGACTGTCCATGTGCCAGGGCTTGACAGTAAGCAGAGAGGTGACACACCATGTCCTTTGCAGAGAGTACACAGGTGCTTTCTGAGGATGCTCACCTGCCTTGTCCGGATGGATGCTGGTTCTGTACGATTATCCCCTTGGAAAGTTGTGCTTGAGCAGAATAAGCAGAGTGGCCCTGTCCAGCCACCTCTGCTGTTAGGGCTGCAGTGGGGTGGGGGCGCCGTTCCTGGTCCACTATCTGTGCTCCCACTCCCCCGGCCTGCACTGTGCCATCTGTAGAGTCCTGCTGTACTCTGTGCTCACACTGGGGTTTTGATAATTCTCTACCTTTTTTTTGTAATTGCAGAATCATAAAATATTTTAATTTCAAGGTTAGCAATTTTCTCTTGCATACTTAATTTATAATTAGCTGGTTTATAAACCTGTTCTGCGAATATAATTTTACTGTTGCCAAATGTTCTTCATGAATAATTAAGGGCAAATCCCTATTTATCAAATTATTAATATACCTAATAGCCTTGTTTTCATAAACAATGCATTGGAGTTGGATTTAAAGAAAACCTTCTCGGAGAGATCTGGTGTTTGGTTCCCACCACGGCGAGGACCCGCTCTGGGTGTCTGCACAGAGGGACGCTTGTGCTGTGTTGATGTCACGGCCCCCGGCCTTCTTTCCTCCACAAAAGCCCAGGTATCAGTAGCTGGACAAACACAATGGCCATTCACCGGTGGGACTGGCCTCCATGGCCTCAAGAACAATGTTGTTATTTGTTCTAGCAATTCACCAGGAGCATTTTTGGAGGAAACGTAACAGATGAAACCATCCTTTCAGCTTTTAAAGACCCTTTTGGCATCATCCTACCCCCATTAGTGGTGAGGGAAGCAACTTCTCCGTGCGAGTTTGGACACGAGGACGTAAAAAGCCCCAGTCTTGGCCCTCCAGTGGGTTGACCCGGACCCTATAAGATTCAGGTCCAGAAGATGGAGGAAGAGCTGCAGGATGTGCCTCTGTTTGGAAGGAAAATGAAAACTCACGTTATGGGGTGTGAGTGTAACACTTGCCGAGGCTCACGTGGCCCCTCCTTCCTTCGGTGCCCACTAGGTTTCACTGAGTCCACGTATTGTTCTTTCCCTTGCACCAGAATTCAGATCATCTTCTCCCACATAGAAGGTTCCCACCTTACACCTATCAGCAGTTTGAACAGTTGAAGCAATCGGCAAGCCACATGCTCATTTGGAACTATTCGTGTAAAACCAAACTTGTGGGGTGTATCAGCCAAGAGTTTCTACGGTGGCGGCCGGTGCTGTGCCCTCCCTTCTTCCCTGCCGGACATGTTAGGGACTGAGCACCTGTCCAGAGTGAGGGAGGGGAGCCTGCTCTGTGTTTGCCAGTTCCTGTTTGCCAGGTCTCTGGTCCGGACTCCGAGAGGAGATGAGAGCTGTGCGCCTGTCTTCTTGGGGCTGCGATGTGTGCGCCCACTCGCCATGTGTGTGCGACTCCATGTGTATGATTCATTCCAGAGCAGTTTTAGTCCTCATAAAATATTCATTTTGGTTGTGCAGGGCCCTGTAATTGCCATCTCTCACCCTGAATTATTTATACCTTGCACAGACTGACAAAGCTTTGCCATGCGGCCCTAGATGAATCAGAAACACGGATCTTTGCTGCCAACAGCATTATAGTTTCACAAAATATGGCACCCACGTCATTCTGGGCTGCCTCATCTCTAAATCCAGCTTTTCTTGATTTGACATTTTCTTTACTCTTCCATTGTCTTAGTCAGGCAGAAAGGTTGCCTCTTAACTCTAAGCAGCAACCTTTCTGGCTTGCATTATAGCCGCTGTGCTTGAGAGGACTAATGTATCTTTATTGCTCTTACTTTTTTATGCTCGGTAACAAGACAGTGCTTGGGCTCACTTTAGAGCCATATATTATACATTAGCGATAAAATGATGCAAATAGTCCTGAATACTCTTCAAACAGATAGTGGAGATCAGCCTGGATCTAGCTGCTTGTCACAAAAACAGAAAATAAAAGGAGACGCCCGCTCCCCAGCAGTGGGCTGGGCACAGGCCCGGGGCTGAGGGTCCCAGGTGGGGCTGGCGACCTGTATGGGCGTCTTTGTGGGTGGAGGAAGCACTCGGGGCTCCCCACTCCCAGCATCCTAAATGCATCTGTTGACCATGCAGCATCTTCCCAGCCCTGGGCTCACCCTGCCATCTCAGCTTTGCAGCCAGGCGCTGACTGGTATTTCCTTGTGTTTCTGCATTCCAGCCTGAAAACTCCTTCCTCACCAGGGGGACACCAGTGTGCACTCTCTCTCTCTCAGACACACTCTCTCGCACTCCAGGAGATGAGCACTTAGAAGGAAGGGCGTTGGAATCACGTCTGAATGTTTAGGGGAACGGTGTTAACACGAATTAGGCTCTGGAAGGATGGAGCCAAACTCCTCCACAGACCTTTCAAAACTAGAAAGGAAAGAAACCCAATCGGCTCTGGATGTCGGGAGCTTTCGTTTCTGAGCGGAGACAATGACAACCTGCAACGATTCCAGTGAAAAATTCCCATGTGCCGAAGGGCTCCAGGAAAGATAATCTGTGGAATATTCACACACAGTGCTGGACGGTGGCGTGGGGAGCCGAGCAAGGTTTACTGTGATTTTAACACCTTGGTCCTTCCCTGAGCCACAGAAAGGGATTAATTTATGGCTCCTGGCTCATCAACAAAGGGAGGTGAGCAGGGACGGCTTGGTGCTGTTTCAAGTAATGGATGACCTGGACACACATTTCTCTTGTATTTGTTGACACGCAGGAGTAATGAAGTTAAAGCTTTGCACACATGTGCCCCCTCATTAAGCTGCATTACCTGCATTAAAACTAATAATTGCCACTCAGAGCTGTGCTCCCATTAATCATTTATAATGTTTTAATAAGTTTTTAATCAGGACCTAAAAGGCTGGAGAGGCCGGCATAGGCAGGTTCGACACTGATGTCCTACATGCATGCACAGGCTTGATTTAAAATGTGGTTTTTTATTAATAATTCAACCCACAAAGATGATAGTTCTTAATTAAGCAAGCTGGCATGGGTGGGGGAAAATTCGCATCTGAGTAGGAAAGGGTGAACGAGATCTTTCCCATTTGGAGATTGGGAAAAAAAACAAAAACAAACGAACAACAAAAAACCTTATATTTGTTTTGAGCATGATCTCTGTAGCCGGCAGAAATCAGAATGGCAGGGAGAGCGTTCCCCTTATCTTCAGATCCCTAAAAACACACACACACGTATGGTGGGAGAGGTTTGAAACCCTAAGTTGGGATAAGCGTAGGCACTTAATCTCTGCGCACAAAGTCTATGTAGAAGTCTCCCCTGGAGCTGGCAACAAGTCAGGGGGTGCATCTGATGTGAGCCAAGTGATGCTGGCATTTTTCTTAAATAAGGAGCTCCGTGATCAGAGCTGGCAAATAGAGCAGTGTCCAGAGGGAGTGAGGAAGCTGTTTTAATGAGCCCGCAGCGAAAGACAAAATACAGACTGATTGACAGGGCGAATGATCTGCTGGGGAAATAATGTCAATGCTGCATCGCCCATTAGAAATAGAGAAATAGGTAAAGGAGGAAAAAAGAAAGATAGGCCCTTGAAACAAGAACCCTAGTGTAAATATAGTGCACTTCACATTTCTTTGTGTTGTGCAGTTGACTTCTTTTAAACAGATAACCTTATCAAAACTATCATGAAATATCAGGAACAGTTACAGAAAACACTAACTAGGATCCTGACAGCAAGCCGGGTAGGGTAACTGACAAAGCGTAGAACTCTGGGATGCGTTTGCTTTTAGAGCGTCTACCTGGGTTTTACTTATCTGAACACATTAAAACCACCCGGAAAAGTTTAATGCAAGTCATACAAATTTCTCCAAAAGGAGGGCTTGGCGCAGGATCTGTTATGGAGGTGGGTATTGAACTGGCCAGCAAAGCTATTAAATCCCATCAGATCTCTTTGGCATCATTTTAATGAGAATCATTGCAAAAGTACAAGATCATGGTATCTATAAGTGCCTCTTGACAGCCGCTGCTGAAATTGTGATGAAAAGAAAAACCATTATAGCAGAATTTAGCGATAAGGCTCTTTGGAGGGACGATGGGCCCTAGTGTGGCTCTAGACCAGGAAGGGTTAATTTTCTAAACCTAATAATGTTCGATAGTGAGGTATTTGTCAGGAGATAAAGAAGTGATAGAATCTGGGAAGTGGGTCCCTTGGCGATTGTAGTACAAATATTGTTAATGCGGTGTGGTTACTACAGCGGAGGAAGTGAAATAGCTCTGGTCCACTAGAGACAGGCTCTGCTACAGTAGAGCGGGAACCTCCAGACAAAGGCCAGTAATTGTTGAACTGCGAGTCAAGCCGTGGATATTTTCAAATCCTTATACATCTACATTTACATGCAGGATATCATGCGTGCCGAGGGACGGCGCACACGGAGACTGGGAACCCACGGCGGGGAGCCGGGCGGCCCCAGACTTCTCACCCGGGGAGGGAGGCCCCTCACAAAGGACATCTGGGCACAGCTGTAAAATTCAATACTGTCACCCTCTGCCCCCTTCATTATGACGTCATGTAGGCACTACAAGTATATGAGACCCATAACTTGAAATGTACAAGAATTTAATAAGTCTGGTGTTAAAGCAATTTGTCATGGCATATTTGAAGAATAAATCAGACTAATGGAGCAGATTTTTCCTCCCGTATGGCATTAAAGAACGTGAGCCCAGTAATAGCTAATGGCAGGAGTAGGGAGAAAAAGAGAGGCCTGACATTAAGACCCTCGCATTTTGGAAATCCGATACGTATTGACCTGTGTACTATCTCAGTGCACAGATCTGATGTCAGCAGAATGTCGTCTTGTATAGGAACTGCTCATTACAGGTTCTGTGAAGGAAGCACATTGTCTCCGAGCACCAGAACCCGATCGGCTAGAATTGCTCAGTAATCAATACTCCAGCGACTGATGGCCGGCCGCGCACACACCACAGCTGCGGCCACTGCTTTCAGGGACTTCCCAGTAATTAGCAGGGACTTCGAGGAAGCACTCCACCGGTCACTTTCTTATCAGTCAGGCAAAAGTCTCTTAAAGGCTGTATCTTTTAATTTGACTCTTTAACTATTTCCTTCCAAGAGCACAGTGACAGCCGCAGCCACCGACACCCCAGGAGGGTCCCCGACTCCTCGTCACGTGCTCCTCTCTCCTTTGGGGCGGGGACTTTTTTTGGTGATGGTGAATTAAGTGAGATGGACGTAACTCGAAATTGACAATTTTAAAGTGAACAATTCAGCGGCATTTAGTGCATTCACAAGGTTGTGCAGCCGCCACCAGTGTCTAGTTCCAAACGTTTCCGTGGCCCCAAAAGGACACCCATTAAGCAGTTTCTTTCCATCCCCCTCCCGCCAGCCCCTGGCTGCCGCCAATGGGTGGTGACTTTTACAACTGCATTTTCTGGTTGGTTTTCTGGACTCACTTTTTCTAGTTAAGGTGATTACATATTAAAATAGTCTCCTGGCTTTGCGTTCTGGATTCAGGAACTAAAAACTTGGGGGTTCGATCTGGAGTGGGGTCTGCAGTCCCCGGTAACCTCCAGAAGCTGTCAGTGCCATGATTTACACTCGGACGCTTTGGGTCTTTTGATTGATGACATGGAGGCCTGTCTGTTGCCATATTCGTTTGCTGCTTATTAAGAGCTTTGCCTTAAAACGGAAAAGTGAGCCCCCCCCATAAAAGATTCCAATATTTTTCATTCTTGACTCGGATTTCTCATATTAGCCATAATTGAGGGCCAGAAGAGAAGGTTGTGCCTGCTAGGGCTGAGACCGGAAATCAGGCGTGGGAGGGGCCCTTTGGAAGCCACAGCCCTTTCCTCGGAGTGGGGCTGCTGGGGTGCACCTAGGAATCACCGATCCTGTCTTCACGCGGCCCATCAGGTTGGCATCTTGCAGCACGCTGTCACTCACGTTCTCAAGCGCTGGCAAGACCAAGCTCTGGAACTGTCTGAAACTTGACAATTAAAAATTTTTTTAAAAAGCACATAGAGTTCCTGAGATGCTGAGAACAGGTAATTTCAAACAAGTGAAATCCACATGCAAAAGGCAGGTCTTAAAGCTGCAGGAAGTTTCCTTTCTCCTCAATCACCAGGGTGCGCACGCCAAGCCCACTGCACCTCTAAGGAGACACTCTATTTCTCCTTTTGACCAGAGGGAAAGAAATCATTATGACATGATTAGTGGCTTCAGTTCGGTGAGAAACAGCAGTGGCAGGGAAGGCGGTGGGGCTGGGTGGTATTAATTACCTAACACTTGCTGGCAAGATAATTTCATCAGATTTGGTCACTGGTAAGTTGCAGCTTTTGATAAAAGTGGGCAAGTTCTTAGCTGCTGGAAACGTGAGGGAAAGGAATGGTGTCAGAGGGAGTGCATCTCATCAGCTTTTCTCTGACAAACCAAATTCATTCCTTATGTAATTGATAACGGCCTTGGCCAATTATTTCACACGTTACAATACACAGAGGCCCCCTTTACAGGTTTTGCAGGGCTGTAATTAGCTATGCTAATATCTCCTTTATTGGCCTTAATATTGCTCAACACCTTTTGCCATCCTGGAACCCACTAGAGCCCCATGGCCTGTCAGGACCGCTGATTATTGAGAAGGATAGCTTTAATCAAACATAATTGCAGTTAATTTTTCTCTCCTGCTCTCTGTTGCCAGCGTCTAATGCCACGGACTCCTTGATATTCCATTAAATTACAATTAAACAGCCTCCTTTGTTTCTGATTGTCCTGAACAACACCACAAAGTTCTGTAGCCGCTTAAAGGAGAGCTGTCTGGTCCTAATTGCCTGCTCGCTCACAAAGGGCCAATTTACACAATACCCATGTAGAATTTAAACAGTTCATAATGTAATGGATATTACACAGGAGCCTAACACTACAATTAAAATGATTTTCATCAGATAGAGAAGCTCTGGTTAATCAGCTTCATAAAAGTAAATATAAATGAACTAATTCATAGCTTAAACACACAGAAATGGAGCAGACTTTGAAATTAGTTACTGCGGTGGGGGCTCGCCCCGTACCGAGTGATACCTAGATTGGGCTCCAGTTAAAACGGTTGATCCCGTTATTTATTTTAGCCGCCGCTTAGTGCTTCTGTTAGCGCTGGCCTGGTTTGAGAGGATCCTGATACAGATGTAACCAAGTCCAAACTTTTAACTTTCTTCAGCAGGGAGAGCAGTGGCCCCCACTCTCTTTAGAGCGATGGAAGAGCAGTCTCTGCAGAAATGAGGGCGGGCCTTGGAATTCCTAGCTCAGACTCAAGCTATCAGTTGCTGGTCCGGCGGCTCTCCCTCCCTGCCCTCCCAGGCGGAGGGCCCCGGGGTCCGTCCTCACGGGTCCTCCTGACTTAGAGGAGGAAGCCTGCTGGAGCCAGCTCTCCTAGGAGCGAATGAGATCGCCCAGCTGGCGTTTGCTCATAATCCCCGCTCGCGCTCCAAGAGGAAACCTGATTTCAAAAGTAATGAGATCACACCTTTCCCCTTTTAATCGCTGCCGAGAACTTTCCAGGATTTCGTACGCTGTTTCCGAGCAGAATATTACTGGGGAGTTTCGCCTGATGTGTAGCAGTCTGCCCTAAACTGCTGCTTTCCCCTCCTGCCTGGGAGAAACAAGTAAATAAAGCCCATATTTCAAGCTTGATTTACTCTGGTACCTACTGTGAAAGATGATGACTCTTTAGGGAAATAAAGACAGGGTCAGGGAATTAGTGTACATAATGGTCATTTTGATGATGGGCCAACAGATGCAACGGGAAGCACACTGTACACAATTAAGCATAATGTACTAATGACAGGTTAGAATGTTTACTGCCTCTTTGCCATTGAGCAGCAAATCCATGTTTAGCAGTAATAAAGAGTTTATTGGTGTTAAAGCCAAAGATTTTCTGACATAGGAAAGATTTTTCGTTTCATAACAAGAGTATTAAGTCCTTTGTGTACCGGGCTCTGGAAGTGAGATATGTAAAGCGGTTGTCAGATATTTCGTAGGAAAAAGCCAATTAAAGGGTAATTGAGTAAAGGATGAGAATTAGCATTTGACTTCACATGTCGGGCATTCAATTTTCGCACCGTCCCCCAAACGTGGTCCCGGCGCATCTCACTGAGCTCTTGGTGGGTGGAAGCTCACGATGGCTTCGTACCTAACATGTACAGTGTCAGCGGTCACGCGCTGGCCGTGCGGTGCCATCCGCCGTCTGAAGGCTTAATTGAATCCTTGAGTCTGTCAGTGTAACCAAAACGAGGATAAAAGGTAATCACAAGGCTCCTCTTTCTCCCCATTGACACTTTCTTGGTCTGTCTCTACAGATGTCATGCCTTACTGTGTGTGATTGGGACCTGACTGCCTGAAAAGGACCCTGCTCTCTGGGGCCCTACACTATACATCTTTCCCAAGGACTTACCCTGCTTGTGAGCACTTGAAACGGAAGCAGAAACTACCACTGCCACATCCCAAATAAGTGTGTGTGTGTATGTGTGTGTGGGCGTGCGTGTGTTTACCTGCTCCAGTGGACCCCTGAGAATGCTCGGGATGTTTCTGGGTCCCAGCACCCAACTTTGTTCTGCTAATTTCTGCCCTTGATGCTCGTTGAGGCCCAAGACTACTCAGCCCAGCTCACCCTCCTCAAGGCAGTGCGTGGCCAGGGCTCTTTAGACCACCTTGAAAAACCGCTCCTCTCTCTTGAAGGTAGAAGGGTAAACTGGCTAAAAGGACATAAAGGGATTTTTAAAAACCTCCTCTGGAGGCGGGGAAAAAATCTTTCATATCACAAAAAAAAAAACCTCCCGTAGACGGCTTCATATAGAAGAGCAGCTTCTCGGGCCGGCGCCTGCTCAGAAGATTAGCCGGGTGGTAATGTGCGGCATAATTGCACCGTGTGGCTGTCCCCGAAGTGAAACCTAATTGCCTGACAGGACGATAACTTTGTGACGCCCTCACCTTGTTAGGCCCTTTCTGATGCAGTTCAAATGCAGTGTGGCCGCAGGTGTGCCTAATTTACCTCGCTGCAGAGCGCGTGGAGTTTAATTGCACAGTGGTTGTTAGGAAAAATTGGTGGGTGGAATATCAAGTGACTTACTGTATGCTGATGGCAGATGGTGTTAGGAGGCCCTGTGAGCTAAGTGTATAGGTGAGGTGAGTTAATAAAAGATGTAAATTCTGGCCTAAAATAGGGAGGCTGCGCGGTATGTAAGAAAATTTAATTAAGTGGCCACCATTCTTTTTCCCATCAATCGGATTTTCTTGTGCCATGGTAAAAAGTCATCCAGGGTGCGTTGGGAATGCCATTAGAGGAGTGAATCTTAGACTACTGAGTCTTTTTATTTTCTGATATGAGAATTGTCAACAAGGAACCTTGACCATAAGGTTGAGTTCAAAGACATCATGTGAAACTTCATAAAAAATTAATAATGATCGAGTAGGACAGACAACATTGGAAAGAAAGTAAAGAAGATTTTTGTTTATAGCTTTGCTGGACAGGATGCTTAGACACCGGAAGAGGGCAGATATGTCAGCACAGAGACCGCACCTTCGTTTGGCTCACGATGGATGTGGCCTTCTCAAGAGGGGCAGAGGTGATACAGGGACAGGACCCCCTGTTTCTCCATGGTCAGTGTTACAGCCGGGCTCCCAGTGTCCGTACATTCATGCTGCCAGCCGGAGCTCCCACATTTGTCAGTGAGCATACAGGAATGGGGAGGACAACATGATGATGTTTTTGTCACAGCATCTCAACACACTGTCAGGACCCCTCAAACTTCGTGCTTCAAAACGCAAGGGCAGGGTGGGTGGGAAATAGAAACAGCTCTCGTGCCTGGCCTCGCCTCTCCAGCCCAGGATAGCACCTGCTTCTTTCCTATTCTCTGCCTCAGTAACAGTTTCATTGTCATATCAAGGATTGTTGATTATTCCCATAAAGACACAAGTCACGGAAGTCATTGTAGCCCTTAAAACAACACCCGCCCCCCCATCCTTTCTTTGCTTAAGAGTTGTTCCCATTGTAACTTGTAAAATAGGTCTTGAAAGTGTGTTTACCTAGGCAGAGATGTCCTCTGGGGTTAGGGTTGCCAGATAAAATTCAGCATGTCAAGTTAAATTTGAATTTCAGATAAACAACAATTTTTTAGGATAGATATGTTTTGGGACGTATCTATCCTAAAAAAGTTATTTGTTATTTATCCAAAACTCTAATTTAACTAGGCATGCTGTATTTTTATTTGCTGAAGCTGGCAGCCCTATCCAGGGTGGACAATTCGCCAGTCGTTAATGGTCAGTCGTGCAAAGATCCAGGCAGGAAATGGCCAATCCAAGTCACGGTTGTTTTTATAAAGCCTATGATGTCCAGACAAATGTAAGTCACTACTTTCACATGTGGAGACGTTCCACGCTGGCCGTCAGGCCCAGAGGCACCTGCTCCGTGTCTTCCAGGGTCTTCTCTCAATATTGCCCCTACAGGGCAGCTCCAGGCAGTTGTGGGATGGTCTCCGTTACTCCCCATGCAAGAGTGTCTTTCAAAAAGTTTGTGTCTTTTGTCTGATAACCCTAACAGATATCCATTTTTTGTATTTTTATAGATTCTTTCTAAAGTTTTTCCTCAAGTGCAATCAGAACTGTTTGAAGAATGCAGGCAACCCTCGAGATATGCGGAGATTCCAGGTACACGTTTCTCAAAGACACAAGGACCACGGTCCTGGCTTTTAATATGACATTTGAATTCTTTGATATTGCAGTTGTTCAGGAAACAATCTTAGTTCTCCAAGGGCTTGGGATCAAACCAGAATTAGTTCATTTGATAATACATTTAACTCAAATGCTTTAAAGATGATCTGGCATCTTCAGCTCACCAGATTCATTGAGTCCAGTTATGACCTACGATGAACTGAATTGGCTCTGAATACATGACCTAAGCTTTTGCCCCGATTACAAGATATGTCTCTTAGGGCGGGCATGCTGCCCTGGACTTTTGTGTCGGGCTGCTAGATACCTGGAAATCACGGTTATCAGAGCTGTAGGTTAAGTTGGGTTCCCTCTTACAGTCAACCATGGTAAGTCTCGTAGGTGTATTTCAAAATGACTGTTTTAGAATTTTTTCAAATAGAGTCTTCTTAACGGTAGTATCTAATTTAGCCTGTTTCCTCAGTTGTACATGGCTGTTCGTGGTCGCTTGATGAGAACATGGAGTCCATGCTGAAATGTTCTTTTAGGAATTGATTGATTTCTCATGGCCAAGAGCCATAATGCAACCAGTTGGGTGTACCCGAGACCTTGGGCCCTCCACGTGAAGGGAGCTGCACCTCTCTGTTGCAGGCCTCAACAGATTCTGGAACGCTTTCCTAGCTCAGCTCCCTTCCCCTGGGTTTTGATGTGTTCCTGCCTCCTTAATTCCATGCCTAGTTTCTAGACTGTGTTCCTGGATGTGGGCTGACGCGTTCTCTGGTCTGCCTCCAAGGATTTCATCTCAAGGAGAGAGGTGGCGAGCTGGATGGCTCAGGGATGAGTGATGGCCAAGTTCATAGTTTTCTTGACTTTGTTTGTGAACAGTTAGGAGGCTACCTTAGGGCGAAGGGTACTCTGCACACATGATGGATTATTTCGCTGATGTTAATTGTAAAAATATGCTGGGTTGGGACACAAAACTGCTGCTGGTCCCTACCAACCAGAGAGGGATTTGGCTGCTCATGGAAATGTTTGCTAGATTGGATGAGTTACCAAATGATTCTTATTTGAGATTTAGATGAGTTGACCATCAAATCGCTCAAGGTGTTTTTTAGAAAACCTTTTGTTTTAGAAAACCTTTAGTCTTTTAGCGAAACAGGTGACATCTGTTTTTCCAGCCAACCAGCCAATCAGAGAAGGGTCTTTGGGCTTGCCCAACTCACACTCTGAAGCTGGGGACAGTGTCTCTTGCAAACAGCTGGGCCTGTTCCCATTTTTCTTGTGCAAGGCTTCACAGGTGCTATTGATCCATCTAACAGAGCAGAGGTCACACATTGTCTACCAGTGGCCAAATGCAGCATCAGTCACAAGTGGAGACCGCAGTTACTAGAAAGACTTCCTCCAGTCTCTTTAGCTAATCTCCCTGCCTCTCAGAAGGTTTAACTGGACTTAACGGCAGGTCGGGGCTTACACAGTATTTCCGACCGGTTTCACAGTCTCAGCACCTTTCTGTAGGTGCACTGCAGGGTTGGCCTGGGCTGAGAAACAAAACACAGCTTGTCTGCTTTCTCTTTGCTGAACTACACTCTTTTCCCTTGGTGACTGACCTATATATAGATGAAAGAGCAAAGACAGTGTCCTTTATTTTATTTTTACCTTTTCTTACTGCTTTAACATATCATGGGCTAGGAACTTTAAAAGGGTCAAGACT
This sequence comes from Equus quagga, assembly GCF_021613505.1. Classification (NCBI taxonomy): domain Eukaryota; kingdom Metazoa; phylum Chordata; class Mammalia; order Perissodactyla; family Equidae; genus Equus; species Equus quagga. The sequence continues at coordinate 181,260,040 of NC_060268.1, read as the reverse complement.
GTGTCTCAGTGTTAGTTACGTGTCTTGGCATCGTACTCAGGTGATGTGTTGGGGCCTGGGGTGGGGCCTGGCAGATGGACCACTAGGAGGGCACCTGGGTGACAGGAGCAGCCCTGCATCCTCTGGGCAGAGGCTGCCGGGCCCACTAGTGGCGCCGAAGTCGTGTCAGAGCCAGCCCAGCCAGGGCAATGCAGATGACCGCCCCGTAGGCAGCAGTCAACAGAGAGGATGCTGAGGCACCTGAGGCTGGACCTGGGGACGCTGGTGGTGGCACTTAACGGTATTTCAAGGCTCAGAAGGCCCTGATACTCCAGCACTCTTGGCAATGCCCACAGGGGAGAGAGTTGTCAAGGAAGGTGCCCCCGACGAGGGAGCTTTATGGGGTGCAGTGGGTACTGGCCCTGCTTCACTGTCTTCTTGTGGGGCCTGAGATTTTTAATAAAAAAATCAATTACTCACACATGTTTTATATGTAAGTGTGTAGCTTTGGCCTTTTTTTAACCCTGAAAAATACTCTTTATTTATTTTTAATCACTTCTATTCATCTTTTTAAAAAATTTTTTAAACTAATAGACTTTTTTTTTCAGAGCAGTTTTAGGTTTACAGAAAAATTTCAGAGACTTCCCATACACCCCGTGGGCACCCCCACCACACAGACACACACAGTTTCCCCTATTATTAACATCCTGCATTGACGTGGGGCATTTGCTACGTTGCAGGAACCAATACACTATTATTAACTAAGGCCCATCATAGCTTTGGCTTGTAATAGTCATTTTACATGGCATGTTGTGACATATGTGGACTGAGCAGGGAGGGCCAACGTGGACTGGGAACCCTTCCGGTCCCCACTCACCTGCTCCTTGCACGTTTCCCTGGGGGGTTCTGGTCTTCTGGGTGGTGCTGGCCCTCACCACTGCCCAAACACTCTCTGCTCCCCAAATCCAGGCTCCAGCCTCAGGAGTCCTGCTGAGAGACCCAGACTGAACCTGGGCTCAAATCGTTGTTCTCCAGCTATTTTGGAAATAATGCTCCAGTTGGACTCACCTCGGTTAAAGAACAATCTCAAGGCTGGGTTGTAATTTCCTGCTTCCTGAGTCCCTTAAGAGGTGTCATTTCTGGGATGCTGTCACAAGCTCACTGGGAAGGTGTCTGGGGTCAGCAAGGCTGTCCTTGCGTGCGTGAGTTCCTTTTCTACTTCTACCATGAAGATCTGAGAGTTTACAGAGACCCCTCCACCATCTCTTCCTGGGCCGCGCTCTGAGCCTGGACCTGAGATGGGAGCCTTTCCCTCCCACAGAAAGGACGTTCCATTGGCATACCAGGGTCCTCGCCAGCCTTCACAATGAGCTTGAGAAAGGATACTTTCCCTGGATTGAAAACACTTTCACTATTCATATTCAGCTCGGTCTTTTCAGATGCAAAAAAGATCATTACCAGACCTCAGATGCAGTTGTCAAATTGACCCGGGGATCCTCTGATGGGACCGTGTGGGTTGAAGCAGCACGTCTGATTTATGAAGCCTTTTTTTGGGCAACTGTGAATCCTCACAACTCTTCAAGGGAGGACAGTCTCAAGTGAACTAATTTTAATTAGATAAACTATCTAATCAATATGTGAACAGATCAATCAAAACAGCAGCTTTAAAATGAGTGGCTAGAGGGGTGTTTCTGAAGCTAATGGCTAGAAGAATATTTCTCTGAATTGAATTCACTTGTTAGCATAATGGGAGATTAAACTGTAATTAGCGTAGCAGGTTTCGAAGAGCAGCAATCTTAAGTCAAAACAAAACAACCCACCCACCCCCATTAGCCAAAAAAGCTGTGAATGCGCGTCAGTCAAGGGAGAATTTCCAGGAACACGTGCGGGTGCCTTTCGCTCTGCAGTATTTAAGATGGCTTTGCTTGTAGCTAATGGGGGACTGTGCCTTCCTTTGCCAACTCCAGTTTCAAATCCACTTCGTCTTCGCAGGTTGTTGTGTCGACAACAGTCAACGTGGACGGCCACGTGCTGGCCGTGTCTGACAACATGTTTGTGCACAACAATTCCAAACATGGGCGGCGGGCCCGCCGCCTAGACCCGTCAGAAGGTACGGCCCCTTCTTATCTGGAAAATGGTAGGCACATGTTACATGTCTTTTTTTTATTTGCGATGCTTCTTTTTCTTTGCACCATTCTTTATGTTGCTTCATGTGGAGTTACTCTCACCAGGTCCCCCCTTGTTGGTCAGCCCTCCCTCCCATGCCATGGCAGGGCGCGAGTGCTCCCCAGAGTGGACCAGGACAGAGTCGTCTGCTGCTCCCGCCTCTCCCTGTACTGAGGGGCTCAGCTTTCCCCCTCACCTCACTGCCATGGCTTTCACTTTATTCGTTTGTTTCTAAGCTTTCTTTTGCTTAGAGCTTTTCTTGCAATTTTAATTTACTTGGTTTTATTTTGGCTTGTTATAAGCCCCCATCCAGAAGATCATCCAGATACTTTGTACACGTTGCAGTGGGTGGTAACATCCTGGTCCAGTCAGCTCAGAATGGACTTCTAGGACCATTTCCTGCTCCTGGATGGAGAGAGAGAGAGAGAGAGTGCGTGTGTGTGTGTGTGTGTGTATGTGTATGTGTGTTCACGTGCGGAGGTGGGGTGAGGGAGGAGAAAAAAACAGCATAAAATG
>NC_060268.1:181239879-181252379 GCF_021613505.1 Equus quagga | reverse complement strand
GGCTCTGAGGTCTGCCTTCTCTGTCTTGTGTGAGCAGCCACTCCGTGCATCAAGGCCATCAGTCCCAGTGAAGGCTGGACCACAGGAGGCGCCACCGTGATCATAATCGGAGACAACTTCTTCGACGGTCTACAAGTTGTGTTCGGCACTATGTTGGTGTGGAGCGAGGTAAGCCTGCGAAATCGGTCAGCTTCCAACTGTAGCTTTTCTCATGAGTGGTTTGACAAGCTGTCAATAGTGCGTTGACACCAGGCACCCGTCACAGAATCCCCTTTTAACTGACTGTTCGCCTGTGGCAGGGGCTTCTCCAGTGGGCAGGTACAGAACGCCCCCCTCCCACCCCCCACACCCCCTGCCCAACCCTGGGGTTTCAAACCTGCCGTAGGAGGTCCCTCAGTACACTGGAACAATTAGTGCTAGAATTACTAGACGCAGGTTGAAGGAGACATATGGTGGCAATTTTCATATGAATGATGCCCTGTGGCCTTTCCTGCAAACTAAAACCCGGGATCATTTGCAGATATTTTTCTTAAAGAACACTGTAGATCCTGAGTCCTGGGTGACAGCTCGGAGGGAGCATTCCGAGACGATGGCCCAATTTGTGCTCATTTTGGTAATTATGTCCAACTGGCAAGTGTCCGCCTCTCGCGCCAGTGCTGCTGAAAGCCTGTTCACTGTGTGGTTTTTGTAGCTGATAACTCCCCACGCCATCCGAGTCCAGACCCCACCGCGGCACATTCCTGGAGTCGTTGAGGTCACCCTGTCCTACAAATCCAAGCAGTTCTGTAAAGGTGCTCCTGGGCGGTTCGTCTACACCGGTGAGTTCACATTTCCAACTTTGATGGCGAAGTGGTAGATGCCCCCCCACCCACGAGAGGCCCGTGGTTGCCCCTTAGGGCTGCTGGGAGGGGCCCTGCGGTCAGGACGGGCAAGGCCCCCTTGGCCACGGGGTAGGTTAAGTTGAGGGCACAGTTTCTGTGTCCTCATCCGAGACGTGTGATGCCGTGACGCCGTGGACAGGTGCAGCCCACACGGGCCCTGTGGTCTCGGGCCCCTCCCTCCCACCTGTGGACCTTTGCCTTCTCACCTGTAGTGCAGGGTGGTGGGGTCACCACAGTCACCCCCAGCTTCCATCACAGCAGCCACCCACGAACCCGGCTCGTGCAGATGGGCGCCTGTGCCCGTCTCGTCACATTGGGAGGCTGCCCGTGATGTCACTCTTGTCCATTTGCACAAGCTAAGGCTCAGAGATTAAGTGGTGTGCCCGAGGTCACACACCCTGTAAATGAGGGGCCACCGATTTAAGCCCAGTCCCTCTGCTCCAGGCCTGGGGTCTCACACCCTGCACAGGATTGCTACTTTAAGGGGGTCCATATTCTGTGAGGGTCTTGGACAAACTTGTGTCACCAGAACCGGTGGCCTCTGAAGTGACACGTTTGTTATCTGAAGGTTGTCTCACACAAGGCTTGGCCCACACGGGCGCCTGGTTTAAAACGATTTCTTCTAGGTCGTACTGAGAAACGCTGTAAATAAACTTAAGGGCTGTTTGCATTTCTGATTTCTAGTCCTAGCCAACTGCAAAAGCTGTAATATTTGAGAAGTGTTTTTAACGACAGACAGCACCTGCTGAAACCCTGTGAGGGTGAAGGGATGATACTTATTCGTGCAAAATCGTGGCCTCGATGTGCTCGTGTGGTGAGGGTGGCTGGGAGTCCACGGGGGGAGCTTGGGCCAGGGGCTGCAGGCTTCGAGGACGCTCTGTCACCAGTCAGGACGTCCTGGAGCAGGTCTGGCCTCCCACTGGGATGTGGGCCTCTCTTTGGCCAGCAGGCAGGTGACATGGCAGATCCGAGGTCCCTTCCACTCAGGGCTCTGAAGAGGGAGCAGAGGTTCCTCACCCACTTCCCTTTGTAGGAAGGACTGAATGAGTGTGAAACAAAAAATTAAAACTCTTCGGGTACTCGCCTCCCAGTAGGCCTGGAATCACCCCAGGGCTACTTGGTCTCACAGGCCTGACTTGGGTCCTCACAGAGAGCCAGGGCCATTGTCCCCATCCAGACCCTCCACAGCCTGGCTGCCAGCAGCACCTGGGGTCCCTGAGGTGGGGAGGCTGCCTCCTCTGTTGGCCCCTTAGTGCTCAGCACCCCTCCCCATGGTCAAGGTGGGAGGGATGGACGTGTCCCACACTGTGGGACCAGCACATTCTCCCCACAGACCAGAACTGCCAGAGAACTAAGTAGGTATAGCGAGAAGCTGACGGGTGCAAGTCACGGCCTACTTCTGGGGTCCGCGAGCTCTTGGCCTCCTGGTAAGACCCAGAGAGAGAGAGGCGGCTCCTCCAGTCTATGAGGCCCCCAATGTATTAAAAAAATAAAGACATGCAAAATGGGGTTATAAAATTTGGGGCGTCTTGTAAGTGGTTATACATACTTTCACAGATGAGTGTGTCTGCTCTGAAGCAACATGCGGCCATGGGTGCCAGGTCCCTGGGCCCCACTCGGTGCCTCTGCCCTAGGCCTGTCTTTGCGTGTGGCGTCAGTGCATCGACATGCTCCACGCGCCTCTCCTGTTAACGGTGGGCAAGGGGACCATGTGTCTCAGGCTTCTGGCTGTGAACTTCAGGCTGTTGAAGCAGCTGGGGCCCCCACTCTCCTCTGCCTGGTGTTGCCTCCTGACCCCACCAAGTCCTACATTCTCCTCGGCCCCACCTCGTGGCTGTCGTGAGGGTCAGGAATGACTTAGGGGCTGTGCCTGACCCACGGCGGGCGCTCAGTGAGTGGTACTTCCTGTGGACAGTTACTGAGGTGTACCTTCTGTCGGGGTCCCCTGTCCCTCAAAGGAGGGGACGTTTATTATCTGCTCATGAGGCAGGTGGCATGTGTGGGCTCATGTGTCTGCCACGTGGCACGTGGGTCCTGGGTTGCTCAGGGCACTGAAGTGAGAGTGCGTCTCTACGTGGCAAGACCCACCTGCTCTGTGCAGCAAGTGATGAAGAAATCACTTGTTCCCACCTCAGACTCGGTCTACCCATCCTGGTGAATTCCCTAGGGGGGACCTCGGCGGATCCTTTCGTACATCAAATCTTTGCACATATGGGTCTTTTGTGGGGGAAACCCTGCAGGCTGTTGTGAGGAGTGGCCACTCTTTTCTGAGAAGAGATTGATAGCAGAAAGGTCCTGGTCTCCCCCTTTCCTCCCCTGCCTGTTGACTGCTGAGAGTTCTGGCCCCAGCGGGGCAGAGAGAGGCCCCTGGCCGAGCACTGTAAACAAACACAGGTGCTTCTGGAAAATGAGCGAGGGTGGGAGGAGCCTGTCCCTGGCCAGCAGTGTCACGTGGTGGAGGCTTGCAGGGGCAGCATTGCCCGCCCGGCTCCAGGGCCAGTGGAGGGTTGGGTGGGTGTCGGGGCAGCTCTCTCTGAAGCCCGTTGCCCCCCAGCTGGGCAGGATGCCTTCCTCGGCCAGAGATCTCTTCTCTGGTCATCTAGGGTGTTCCGCCTCATCCCCCTAAGGGAACTGGTTACACCTGAGTTAGTTCCAGCTGCCACTCGCTGTCCAGACACCCGTCTTCTATTTCCACAGTGGACATTGTGTCCACTCCAAGCTGATTGGGCTTCTCCAGCCACAAGTTCAGGGTCCCGCTGCCCAAGGCTGTGGGGATTTCCTCCATCAAGCGTTCTCCCACCAATGGGCATCTCAATGAAGCCATTCAGTGAGCTTGGCCTTTCCTAGCAGGAGGCCTGTTTATTGCCAGCCTCCCATCCCAATCATGGCCAGGAATATACATTTCAAATGCCGTGTAAGGGATACGGGACCCTACACTCTCAGGGAGCAGAGGAAAGGTGGGGTCATAACCTGTCTGACCTGGAAGCTTCTGTCTGATTTGCATTGCCCTGAAATTGATGGGGACAATGAAGCAATCAGTGGGAAGCACTCTCCCCTGAAAACTGAGCCAGGCTTTCTGGACGCCAGGACGTGGGCGTGCGGCCCCTGCAGGGAGGGCGCCGTCCCCTGGGCATCTGGCTCCCATCAGTGTCCCCCAGCCCGGGAGGCGGCCGGGACACCCTCACATTGAACCTCACTGGCGTGAGGCGGCCAGGCCTCAGGATAATGAACCTGTGCACAGAGGAGGGGCCCCGCCTGCCAGAAGCCAGAGGCCTAAATGATCTGTTTACAGAGATCTGAGAAACACCAGATTTTTCAGAACCAGACCCGATTAGTCAACCCCGAGTGGACGTGGGCACTCTCTGCTGCCCCCGCCCTGGAAGGGGAGGCAGGCCAAGCCCATCCATCCAGGCCCTTTTGCCTGCTGCTTTCAACTGCTATAAAGACACAATTACCTTGGGAGGCAGTGGCAGTTCAGTTGATTAGCACGGTGAATTAAAAGAATGAGTCACAAATGACATGTCCGGCTCTTCCATACTGGTCCTTGGTATTCCCACTGTGCCTCACCCCTGTTGTAAGAAGGTCAGAAATTAGAGAGAGAGAACAATTTTCAAGCGGCTAGCACTTAGGAGCAGAATTAACAATCACCCTGTATGTAATTGCCAGTTAATAGTAAATTGCCTTCCAGACTGTAAAATGCAATATAAACGGGTGGGCACCTAAAATTAAATTAATGAGATATTTGTTGCATTTAAAAGTGAATAGTGCAAATTAATAACTGAGTGCAATGCTTGTTTTAATATTTGTCTAATAGCGTCTCATTTGCTTGCTTAATAATAATTAAAATAGTCCTGGAATGTTCTACCTGAGGAACTCACGGTATGGGCGAGTTGAAGTTTCACATTCATAATTTCACCAGTAGAAACACATCAAATTGTTAAGAGCAATAAAAGAAATTGTTTTAATTAGAATATAAGCATTGCACTGTTCTTGGATTACGACAGATTGGAATTTGTGTGCTTCTAATTGAAATTACGTTAGAGTGAAAACTGCTTTTACAGACACGTCTCCGGGTACGAAGCGTTCTTGCACAAAGCCGAGTGTTACTGTTTTCTTCAAGTGTCCGTTTGGCAGACTGGTTTCCGGTTACACAAAGGAGCTGGAGCGGTTGGGGTTGGCCTCACTCGTACCGTGGCTCCACAGGGCGCCAGGGTGCAGCTCATGGGGCTCTCATGGTTGACCTTTTGCACCCGAATGTTCGGTTGACCCACCCTCATTGTAGAGATTTCTTTTGCTCAATTAAAGAAATTATCACAAATTACCGGGAGTCAACATGTCATCTGCCACAGGCCAAAGCCAGTTACCAAACAAGATATTGGCAGTCTATGGTCATCGGGGCCAGAGCCGCACAGACAGAGCTGACCGCAGGACGCACGGGCCAGTCTCTGGTCTGTAGAGCATTTGCTGGCTGGGAACTTAAAAATGATTATTTTCTGCACACACAAAGACGTGCTTTCAATTTCAAGCTTATGAAATCATTACTCAACCAGTAATTGCTAATAGTTTGTGTTCCCTCTGATACAATATTTATGGTTTTTTTAAAAGTCAGATTATGCCTTAAAGGGGTGACATGTCGAGGGAGAGACAGTCCCATCCACAGGTGCTGTCCTGGCACCCGTGGGGTGACAGTTTCCTTGGCTGGGGGCCACCATATCCTCTGGCGGGCTTCCAGCATTTAACTCACTCCGCTTCGCCCCTTGAAAGTCGCTCACGTTTCTGAAGTGCTTTAAAGATCTTTTGTGGCATTCAGATGTGATTCTGTCAACAGCACGGTGACACAATGTAGAGTCGATAGCGCCCTTCGACCACAGCCAGCACCAACCAGCTGTCTCCCAGGCCAGCGCTCTTCAAACAGATGACTTGTATCCACAGAGCAAATGGTTCCTAATTGCCTCCCACAAATCATACCATTTTTACTATGCTAAACGAAATGCTCATGTCTTCCCTTAAATGTAACCCACCTGGTTATTGCAGTTATAAATTTCTAACCATGTGTGTGGGCACGGTGGAGATACAAATATTTTAATCACGGGTCCTTGAGTTTGGGGAAGCTTCCAGCCAATTCAGTCGGTTACTCCTGGGTGCCCCCGGCCATCCTGCCCAGTGAGGCCAAGGGCTCTCGGTTGCTACCTGTCCTTTCCTCTGTGCAGCGGGCACTCCCACAGCCACGCCGTTTTCACTGGTTCCAACTCGCCAGTTGGCAGGTGTCAGTGGAAGTCTGCGGTCCCCTGGCGGGTAGACACCTTTGCTTTACATGAGGTTAGTTATGTGGGAGAATAGCTTAGGGACCTGCATTTTCAACTCCGGCCGTCTCCAGACCTGTCCAGAACTGGAGAGCTGGGGCAGTTGTCCAGGTAATGCATAACTCCAACCACACGATTTCTCCTCCAGCCCCACCTTTGCTTTTGTCATTTGTTTACATATTGGCGGCAGAGGGCGAATTTTTCCCATCGACTGGGATGGTGTGCAGACTTTGGAGTGGAGACTGACTGGCCGTCTTTGGGGTCATTTGCAGACTCTGTAGGGCCACAAGGGAAGGGAGGGCGCCCACCTGGTGTCCTCTGTGCTGTGTGACACAGCACTGGGCCAAATAACGATCAATTAACCTGCCAGCATGCTAAGTGGGCACTGCAGTGCGGGTTCAGTAACGCACCCTTCTAAAAGAGCGGTGCTATGAGGGCTCCCGGGGTCACTGCTGTCCCCTTCCTCTCCTGTCTCGAAGGAGGCCAGGAGAATGAGACACACCGTTTGTGCTATTGCACAAGTAGACTATTTGTCCTAATCAGTGACACCCATTTACTAGAATTGCTTAAAATGAACTATACCTCATACAGAAATCGCACATTTAGAGAGTTCCATTCATCATCTGAAAATTGAGGGCCAGTAAACTTTTCTGCTCCTCCAGTGGGATCATAGGCATGCATCAAAATGTTAAAAATGATTGGTGAGAGGGAGCTGTCACCCATTTATCAAGGAAAAGAACATTATTTGCTAATTTCCCAACCAGGCTGGTGACAGGGTGCTTCGTCTTTGGACCCACGGTGACCAGCATGGCCTTTGTGTTATTAGTACAAGTCAAGCGCTTTTGGGCAGTTGCTAACAAGACACATTTGTCTGTCATCAGAGGGGCTTTGGTTGTTTTCCAAGTGGCTGTAACCAAAGTCTGCTCCCTGTGCCCCAATTGGCTGCACCTTCCGGGGCCACGCTAACCCAGGAGGAGAGACCGACTGATAAATCACGAAGTTTCCATGTCAAGGTGAAGGTATTGACTCTCCGGCACCAAACCTGACAAAATGTAGCCCAGAGGAGACAGCCATTCATCTTCCCCAAAGGACAAAAGGGTCGTCTGGGTTTCACTCAGCGATTGTGGGCAGGTGGATGGGCGGAGGAGAGTGGCCTGGCCCTCTACACGCTAAGCCCCCCGCTACGCCCCCAGCACGGGCGGGGTCCCCGGTCTTGCTTCCCACCCCCCCGGGAAGCCACAGGGAGCAGAGTCATGGGATAGAACAGAATCACGTTTGGGATTTTTATTGCAGGTTTCTGGCTGGTAGGGATGCATGCGCGCTCTTGAAAACAAGCTGGGGAGGGCACAGGGAGACGGTGCGGGATGGCGGGGAAACCAATGGATGACCGTCTCATAGCACAACGCATTGAATATGACCAACCGAGGTGCAGAATAAAGCAGAGGTAACAAGGTGTAAAAGTAAAATCGCACAGACCACTCTGGCGAAAACTCCCACAAGTTTGACGATGCAGAGACCACAGGAAGTGCCTGAACCACCATTTCCATGGAGACCCTTCAGTGGAAGCCTGTGGTCCTTCCACTGCCAAAGAGGAGGAGAAGCAGCTCACTTGGTAGCCCTAGAAGAATGGAATCAAGGACTAAACACACAGTCATGGAGGCCACAGACATCCCCCTCCCCCCCCAGTCCACTTGGCTGGACGTGTGGCTCGGTGCTGACAGCCCAGCCTGGAAGTTGACCGTGAGCGCCGCAGCGCGTCTTGCTCTCGCCTGCCCTGCGGGCTGGGACACACCCTGCTGGAGTTCAGGGCTGCTTGTGCTCTCATTGGAAACCTTAGTTTTTGGAAGTTTTTTGGACGTGTCTGAACACATTTGCTCTGGGCTGAGGCTTGGATCCCAAAGTGCAGCCTGAGAAAATGTACATTTAAAACATTATCATTTGAATCACTTGGGCCGTTTTTATTCATTGTAGAAAATGCAAAATGAGTGACGCTGCCTTGCCTTTCTTAGAATGGTTTTTCAATAAAACAACAACAAAATGGAAGGCTCTTAGTTGGTGATGTGGACTTTTGCTACACCCACCTCCTACCCCCCTCAAAAAAATAGGAGTTTTCAAATGCTCCTAATGAGCATATGGAATAAGTTGGTTCCACAAGGGACCTGAGTACATGTGGTATGGCACATATGCTCTGTAAGACTCATTACGGAGTGCGTTAAATTTTAAATACAGAAGCTCCCATTGAGACAAATAGGCTGAGCAGATCTTGGTACCCACTGCTGTAAATCATCTTTGGAGGAAGTTTCTTAAAGGTGCAGCCGGGGTGTGGGGGGTGACTGTTTCTCTTCTCCCTTCCAGAAGCCCCCCTCTCCCTGCACTCGTGGGATGGACCTTCCTTACGTTTGCCACATGGGAAATCCCATTGCTGACAGAACGAGCCCTGTAGGATCACCCGCAGGCTTCTCAGGGCCTAGGCCCGCTCCCACTGCGAGCGTCCAATGGCTGTTGAGGACTGAGAGTTGGGGCATCTATGCGGTTGGATGTCAGGGGATTCTGCCCGATTCTCCTCCATCTTTCACCCCTTGCCTCCCAGGAGAAGGCCCGTGCCTGGAATGCCCTTGGCCCTTCTTATCTCAGCCCCCAGGACAGGGGGGGCTGGTGGCCTGTGGCACCCCCCCCACCCCGTTTCAGGAATCCATCCGCGCTATCCTGCTGATCAGCCAGATGCTTTAGCCACGATAATCACTTTCACCCCTGGTGTTGAAGACTGGCTCGGTGTTTTTTCTAATGAACACGTCCCTAACACGGAAACCTCCTACGTAAGCTTTTGGGCTTGTTGGTACCGGGCCGGTAGACAAGCCCCAAGCCGAGGGTTGCGTCTCCTCCAGTGTTTTTATGATTGGAGGGTCCTCAGGACAGGGGGTGGCACATGTGACTGCTTCACGACATGCTTGGCATCAGGCTGCGTACAATGTATCCCAACCTAAAGACTGTAAATGTGCCTCGTGTGCCTGTCGTCAGTTAAAATGGAGGTTATTTCAAAAGGTGACTTGTTTTAATACCACAAAAGTGAGATACACGTGTGAGGTGTTGGGGCTGCAGCCTCATGTGCCTTCCTGCCTGCGGGCAGCTCACCCGCTAACATTCTGTCATCACAACGGCAACCACACTGCCCAGGCTGCTGGAGCTTTGTCGTGGCGCCATAGTGGTGGACACCTGCCGCGTGCGGAGCCCTGTGTCCACTTGTCATCCGCATGCCCCTCTTCCCCACCACCCAACACTCCACAGCCACCTACGGTACTTCTTTTCTCTCTGCTCAGAAAATACTGACTGACAAGAACGGTCTTTCAGGTGAGCACGGTGTGAAGGATGTGACCTTGATGTATATGTCACCATGACTTGGAATTTACCCATGGTGTCAGCATTCAGAGTTTACCTGATGCCCACCTGGGCCAGGTGCTCAGCTGGCACTCAGGAGGTTCAGAGAAGGAGGGAAACTGTCTGGGTCTCCTTGGTGCTCGGGCTGGGGCGACACTCGGCAGTGGGTTCCTCGCCAGGGGAAGCAGCCAAGTCTTCACCCCGGCAGCCTGGTGCCTGGTTCTGAGCTGCCCTTGGCAAGTGTCTGACGCACAACCACGTTCACAGTCCCGCTGACTCAGTCTTACGGGAACGAAACAGGATGGAGAAAAGAAGTTAATAGAAGAGCCATAAAAGGGGCTAAGTCCTGTGAGGAGAGGGTCGGCGGGGGCGCTGTGGGATTTTATACAAGAGAGAGCCCCTGGGGAGATGGTGTGGAGGTGGCTGGGGGGCTGCACCCCTGGATGCCTGGCGGTGGGAGTGGGGGTTTCCAGGCAGAGGGGAGGGTGTGTGCCAAGCATGGAGAAGTGGGAGGGAGCACGTCGGGGCTGAGCGGCAGGGCCGACAGGGCGTGGGCAGGACCCAGGGTGGAAGGGAGGTTGGGCCAGGCCACAGAGGCTTTCTGATAATACAGTTTGGGATTTCGGGACCCCTTGTGTGAACACAGGACTCTTTCACACTAGATATAACCCAGAATCAAGGACTATGGTTGGAGATTCCAGTATTCACATGAATCTTGGCTCTGCCCTGGAACGTTCCTTTTCTTCTTTATTCATCCTGAAAGACCGGGAGTTAAAGTGCCTCCATGGAGATGGAAAAGGGCAGGAATGTTGGGAGTCTGTCCGCTGCGCGTCCCTCCCATGGCGGGGTCTGTCTCGTTTGTCCCGTGCGGGCGTCTGTTCGTCACGAACCCCAGAAGCACTTTTCTGGATCACAGCATTCCGACCACAAAAGGAGCCTCCCTCAGTACAGGAGCAGCTGGCACGTGCGTTCTAATCCAGACTGGAGACGTCACTTACACTTAACGTTTTGGTTTTTATTCAGATATAATTCACAAAAATTTATAATCAGCATAAAATTCCTCCATTCAAAGTATACAGATAAGTGGTTTTTAGTATATTTACCAAGTTGTGCAAACGTTAATCTAATTCAAGAACATTTTCATCACACAAGAGGGCACCCTGTATCCATTGGCAGTCACCCCCACTCCCATCCCTTCCCCCTACCCTAGGCAATGACGAACCTACTTCCTGTCTCTATGCCTTTGCCTCTCCCGAACACTTCATAGGAATGGAATCCTACAGTGTGAGGTCCTTTGTGACTGGTTTCTTTCACTCAGCATCATGTTTCAAGGTTCCCCCATGTCGCAGCATCACGCAAGCATCATTCCTTTGTAGGGCTGAGTAGTATTCCCTTGTACAGATTGACCACATTTTGTTTATCCATTCCTCAGTTGGTGGGCATCAGTATTAGGAATCATGCTGCTATGAAACATTTGTGAACAAGTTTTTGCATAGACATGTGAGAAATGTTACATTCACTTTGGCTTCTCAAAATCACAAACGTTGTGATACCTTCTACATTGGCCTGGTATTTCCAAGAAGCCCCACAGTTGTTACTCATTACTTTGGAGCACCTACTGTGCACCCCACACTCAGTGTGGCAGGTGCCGTCACATGGGTTGACGGCTCCACTCTCCAGGGGGAGAGTGCACCTCTGAGCAGGCACCTGGATGGCCTGGGAACTGGGCCCACGGGGAGCTGGCCGGCTTCTGGAGCAAGGACAGGGAGCTCTTTCCAAGGCAGGAGCACCTCCAGCCTTGGGAGAGGGTTGGACTTTCTGAGCTCATTTTTCAGCTTAGCTCTGTATGCAGATTTTACGCTGGTTTAAAGTGTGCAAATACATTGCAGGAGGGTTCTCCACAGAGCATTATGTTGCCCACTTGGGTTTTAAGACCCCTCCCCACCAAAACATCTCTAAGAGGGTTGACAACACCGGACACTTGCTCTTTCTCTCTTAAAGAAAGGATAACGTTAGATGGTGTGAGGTCTTTCTTATGCTGAGGATGACTCGCTGGCTCCTCCTCCTCTTTTGTTCACAGGCTGTTCTCTATGTAGAGAGGGAGGTGCTGTTGGAATGTAAGGGGAACAGGATGACCAGGCCACTTCCCTGCCTCAGAGCCGCCACTGTGGGGAGTCTGTCTCCTGGCTCCCAGTCCCCGCGGGGGCAAAAGCCATGGAGAAGTGAGAGCATCTGAGGCGCCATGTGCCTTTTCCTCAGCTGCCGGGCTGGGCTTGGTAGACGTAGTTTCAACATGACTATAAAAGCCATAATCCAATGTATTCTTTGAGGTATGTAAACAGAATTGTTTGAATGCAATCCAATAGTTGTCAGCAAGGGTATTATTTTGGTAACAAGGAAGATGAGCTGTCCCCTTTTCTGCATTTGGTGTCACATCACAATGCCGCCATCCGCTGCCAGGCGGTGGTGAATGGAAGTGGGTCCCTGTGCACAAGGCCGGGCTGGGCTGTCTTGTGTGAATACCAGAACAACGTGCCCAATACGGATGAGGAGGCGCCTGACTTCCAATTAGGAGTCAAGTGCAGTGCTTTTCCCATCCTTAGAAGTCTTGGTTGCAGAAAATACCCTTCAGTTAGCGGGTTGAAGGGGCTTCCAGAGGAACTACGATATGAAACAGAGGCTGGCCTTGGGCGGGTCTGAGCTGCCCCTGCCAGCGTCGGGGGACCATGGCCAGGAGCAGCCAGGATGCTGGAGAAGCCAAGTCGCTTTGGTGAGGGCAACCTAGGGTTAGCCTCTTGGTGTCGAAGAAGGGTGCCCTGAAGTCTTCCTGTGTGTTCCCGCCCCGGGGGCCTGCTGGGGGCTGGTGCAGAGCCGGCCCCGCCTTTGTGTCTCCGTGCACGCCACAGTGGCTGGCTCACCCTGCCGAGTTCTGTGATTGAAA
>NC_060268.1:181232379-181234879 GCF_021613505.1 Equus quagga | reverse complement strand
TGCTTTATTAACAAGAAAATGTCTTACTTCACATTCCTGTGCGGACCTTTGTCTCCGGGATGTATGATGGAATGTCAAATCATATTGTGGTCCTCGACTTTCGGGCGTGTTATTGAGTGTACGTGTGAGTCTTCCGGCTGTGCTTACGAGACCCGCTGTGGGTGTCGACACCGGCAGCCCAAGCACTCGAGGATGACGGTGACCAATTATTTCGGAAAGCACTTTCAAAGGCAGCCTCTAACCTTGTTCCTTGAAGCCCTCGCCTTTGTGTTCCCGGCACTCCGCAGACCTGCTGAGTTGGGTGGTGTTAATCATCGAATTACGTGCTGACTAATGAGTGATGGCCCAAATTGCGGGCTGAGTAATGAATAGATGGCGGCAGGCCTTATTAGTCTCAGAAAACCCCCTGATTTATGTCGCACCCTACACCGTGGCGTTACTCCACAGAAAACGATATCTACATCAAGAAGTAATGTACTCTAATAAGTATTTTCATCTTAACTCGCGTCCCCGGGCCTCCGGGCTCAGTTTTTGTTGGAGTCAGGCAGAGCCATAATAAAGCCCAATGGCTCCTTATAAAGCTTGTTAAACACAGTGTGTGCAGGCGGACGGAGTCCCGGCCATGATTCATGCACTGTACATAGCGCGTGTGCTGCTGATTTATGGCCGCGCACAGTTCATAGTCAAAATTACAATTTGAGGGATAAAAAGATTAATTACTATTTGTGGCCGGCAATTTCGTGAGGCTGGTGGAATGATAGTGCCCTCCATCAGTTTGTAGTCAGCCATTCACAGATTATTAAAGCTTTGCAAGGATAAGTGGTCCTCCTGCCTGGTTTGTGCTCAGGCAGCATGCTAGACAAAAAAGGACCACAGGGATAAATCTGAAGCTAGCAATAGCTGGACATATGTCATAATTGCCAGTTTCCCATAAATCCCTGGCTGGTGTGGAAGGCCCCGCGTGCTGTAGACACTGATCGTGACAGTGGTGATTGCTATCTCTGGCCCCAAGACCTGCAACTTTCTGGCTGCACTACCATTTTTACAATACATTGAGTAACCCTTTGACTTGCTTCCAGTCTAATTATAGATTAGAAATAATCATTGCTTTTATGTGCAAAAGAAAGAGGGAAATCTATTCCTTCAGACAGAACTAGCATTCAGGGGGGCTTGCCTTCAAGAGCGTCAGAAAAGGAGAATTACACATTTATTTGTAAGCGTGCAATAAACGAGTAATGGATGACATAAAAGTAATTAACCTGACCTGCATTTCTGTGTCCTGTTACAGCCCTTAATGAACCAACCATAGATTACGGCTTTCAGAGGTTGCAGAAAGTGATCCCAAGACATCCGGGTGATCCCGAAAGGTTACCCAAGGTTAGTAAAAGAGCTCGTGGTGGGGCCGCCACTGGGCTGGTTCCGGTCTGGGGGCAGCAGGTGCTCTGGGAAGGGGGGCTTCTAGATGCCCCAAATCCTGCGCCCACGGCAGAGCCGACAGGTGTGGGGAGAGCCCTGGCCGTGCCTGGCCCCGTTCAGAGGTGGGCGAAGGGTGAGACGAGGAGGCCACGCGGTCTTCGGTGTCACACTTCATCTCTGCAGGACTATATTTTTAAAGGAGGAAAAGAAAGGCTTCTCTGATACAAATATTTTGGATTCTGCAAGGGGGACATAAACTTCCGCGTAATGAAATAGTTCAATTAGACATTTTCCACTCCACTGGCCTGCGCTGATTTCCATCTAAGCAGCCCCAGTCTGATCTGTGATTACTTGACTCTTGTTTTCCTTTCATTTTCTAAAGCTCGATTCAGTTTAATCTTTTGTTTACAAAGCTTTTGTTATAAGTCCCTGACTTAGCAGGCTAACAAATGAAGTCCACATATTAATATCTAGGGGGACTTTTCATTTAAATTCAGCAAAGACAAAAGCTGCCCGTGTTGTTTATGCACACGCCACATATCACAGGAATTTCATTTTGATGTATAACATTAAAGATAAGTCAAGCTTATAATTTTTCCTCTCCTTTGATATAATTTTGTCTCTTTCTCTCTTTAGAAGCCATCTCTGATTTTCAAGGCAGAGTTGAAAACGCAAAATGAAAAATGAAGTCATAACATTATGACTATTTGACATTCCGTCCCTGTGTGCACCCAAGTCTTGACCACCTCTGAGTTTTATTAACACAATAAAACCTTTTAGACATTACCTTTTTAATGCTCAGCATGAACATAAGCAATATCATTAGGCTCCTTTTTAATTTGTGAACATGCTAGCAACGATGTCAGATATTCGCTGTGAGAGTCATGCGAGCCAGGGAAAGAGGTTTTTCAAATGCAGAGCAGTTCACAGAGGGGTTTTGTTCCTGAGGGTGAGCTCCAGCAGAAGGAGCCTTTCCCCAGGAAGAATCGAGGCCTGTGACATGGCTACCCAGAGGGCTTTGCTGCCAGCCTCAGTCCAGCGATGGCTTTGTGCTGGATAAGCAGCTGGGCTCAGCCACCCCCAC